>NC_139945.1:16718926-16721426 GCF_963454915.1 Gymnoscopelus microlampas | reverse complement strand
CACCAACAATGACTGGTTTAACTCCACACAGCCCTGGCTCACACACACAGACCTGCAAGGAGCAGGGTTACAACCTCTGCATGCACACACGCACATACATACACGCACACAAACACGGCGCGCACACACACACACACACGCAGAGACGCGCACGCACGCACGCACGCACGCACGCACGCACGCACGCACGCACGCACGCACGCACGCACACACACACACACACACACACACACACACACACAATGGTAGAAAGTTATTAAGTATATTTGCTCAAGTACTGTATACTTAATTACACTTTTCCGGAGAACTTTTTCTTGAGTATAGTTTCCATTTTGTGATACTTAATATTTCCACTACATCTTAGAGGCATTATTTGACAGCTACTGTAGTTACTAGTTACTTTGCAGATTTATATAATTAAAAAACATATAGTGATAGTGATTTTGAATTATGTTTTAATATTATTAAGTATTAAGTTAATCACCAGCACATATAGTAATTAAAATCAGTAATATTTGTTTATGTTTACTCAAGTAAATCTTAAATATATAAATACATTTTGAGTAAAGTAATAAATGTTATGTGTTTCTTTCTATCGCACACATAAGGAGAATTCCTCTTACACACACAAGAAGAGTAGCACACACGCACGCACGCACGCACAAACACACGCACGCACGCACGCACGCACGCACGCACGCACGCACGCACGCACGCACGCACGCACGCACGCACACACACACACACACACACACACACACACACACACACACACACACACACACACACACACACACACACACAAATCCAAACAAAAGCCATAAATCATTTGCTCCCACATAGTCAACCATTTGCTCCCACAAAGCCTCAGTGGATCTTGTATCCTAAGGCTAACATAGATATTAATACAATGCTCTCTTTAGTTGTAGTTTTTAGGTCTGTCGTTCTCAGGTCTGTCGTTCTCAGCATGACCCCAAACCAACCACAGCCTTTCAGCCCGTTCTGTTATCTATCATCATAATCCAGTAAAACTTTGTGTTTTTCTCCCAGGGCTCAGTGGAGTCTGTAGTGTACAGTATAACCCTCAGGGTTAATTTCACCCTGAGAGTGTACAAAAGGAACCAAATGGAACCATTTGGTTCCATTTGAACTCTCTCAGAGTTATAGACTGTTAAGGGTCCATTTGGTTCCATTTGTACACTCTCAGAGTTAAAGGTGAATTTGGTTCCATTTGAGGTACAGGTCCATTTGGTTCTATTTGTATACTCTGAGTTATATTGACGCTCAGGATTTTAATCTCTAACTTTACCTTGCTACTCTCCCCATACATCTACTGCAGTGGTTCTCAGCATGTGGAGCGGAGCCCACTGGTGGGCCGCAAGGGTACTGCAAGTGGCCTCCCAAATAATCAGTGTTTTCACATAGTGATACCAATATACCAATAAGAACTTATACGTTAGTTCCATTGATCCGAGTCAGAACGCAATCAATTCATTGTTAATTAGAATAAACATTTGAACATTCATGCGGCCCACTCATCAGACCACTAAAGTGGTTAAGTGGTCAGATGGGTGGGCTGCGAGTGCTTTCAAGATTTTCAAGTGGGCCCTGATCCAGAAAAGGTTGAGAACCACTGATCCACAGTATCTTCTTTGTAGAACAACCTTTTCTTTCTTTCTCTCTTTCTTTCTTTCTTTCTTTCTTTCTTTCTTTCTTTCTTTCTTTCTTTCTTTCTTTCTTTCTTTCTTTCTTTCTTTCTTCCTTCCTTCTTGATCGTCGCTGCAGAACTCGCCGTTGCTGCCGTGGCAACAGCCCGTCGCCGGGAGCGCTGACCCTCGACCCCGGCACAGCTGCTCGGCCGCCGTCAATCCCACAATCCCTGGCTTTCTGCTCGCTCCCGTGACCACGGACACACACACACACACACACACACACACACACACACACACACACACACACACACACACACACACACACACACACACACACACACACACACACACACACACCCCCCCACACACACACACACACACACACACACACACACACACACACACACACACACACACACACACACACACACACACACACACACACACACACACACACACACACACACACACACACACACACACAATGACAAAAGCCACTTGTTAAACACATTAAGGAATAAGCCATATCATTGGACCCCATCTCTCTCCCTTTCTTTATCTGTGTGTGTGTGTGTGTGCAGAGATGGGCGAAAATACATTGAAAAGTATTTTGATACAAAATACAAATACTGGGTCAAACAAAGTATCAAAATACAAAATATAAATACAGGTCAGAGAAATGTATTTTGATACAAAATACAAATACTGGATCAAACAAAGTATCAAAATACAAAATATAAATACAGGTCAGAGAAATGTATTTTGAAAATACAAAATACGTATTTTTGTATTTTGAAAATACAAAATACTACATTTGAAAGTATTTCATTTTTTCCATCCCAGCCAAA
>NC_139945.1:16676426-16713926 GCF_963454915.1 Gymnoscopelus microlampas | reverse complement strand
TATGTTTCCGTTCATTAACGTACGTAGCGTGTCTATGATCAACATGGCAGACAATGCTAGTAGGTACTGGCCATAGACCAACATATTTAGATGCTTCATGTTTCACCTTTTTTTTCTCCTTCTGTTTTATAATAGATAGATAGTGTGTTTTGGTACGAAAACCGATATTTTTTATTTAACAAACCAAACCGCGTGAAAATTGGTTGAGAATTCAGCGAGTCATTATTATTGTAGAGAGGCCTCCTGCTTCCAGACAATACAGTACATGTACTGTATTGTAGGAGACACGGCTTGAATGGATAAATATTTCGGCCGTGATAACCCATCACTCTGATGAACAGCAGCAGCCAATGAGGTATCTACAGTACGTTCATGTACAGTGTAACATTGCTCACTAAATCCATGTATTGAACAGTCCATGGATTGGGAACAGTGGGTATAGGGAACTGGGCCTGGCAGAGATCCGCACTCTGAGGAGCGCACTTTTCTAGTCTCCTCTGCCCTCTGCTTGTTTCTGTTACATTTCTGCAACAAAGCTGGACAGAAGTTCTCACGCTGCCAGTGCACAATCACACCTCCTCCTCCTCCTCCTCTCCTCTCCACCCCCACCCCAAACACAGAGATATGGAGAGTTGACCCCCCCCCTCTCTCTCTCTCTCTCTCGCTCGCTTTTTCCTTTCTCCCATTTTCAACCAGTCCTAGCCCCCCACAGTGGCGTGCACAGACATCTTGAGGGGCAGGTGCTCAAGTAAATTATACTTTTTTTGTTTACTTGGTCTGCTCTTTTTTCCCTCTACACCTATACCTCTTTGCCAAAAATAGCCGATCTACAAGCCCACAACGCCTCGCAGCGCGAGGCGTTGTGGGCTTGTAGATCGGCTATTTTTGGCTAAAGTTCTCCTCGGAAAAGGGATGCAAGGTTTCGAGTGGCTATGGTAAAAAGAAAAATCATATCACATAAAGATTTGGCGGACACCCTGTAGTAACTCTGAGGACCCCCTAGGGGTCCCGGACCCCCTGTTGAAGACCCTTGCTCTAAACTGAAAAAAAGGGCACTTCTGGTCAAGAGGGCAAAGGGCAGGTGCTCTAGCTCCACCTAGAGTCTATCTGTGCACGTCCCTGGCCCCCCACCCCACCCCCTCTCAATCAGATAGTCAGTAGGCCTACTCGTCCATCAGGTGTCTCTGTGTCTGACTCGTTTCTCTCTTGCTCAACATCATGCAGATGTTCAGAGGTGTATCAAAACGAATCACCCTCAATGAAGTTTCCATCAACCACACATTGAAACTGGAGCTCAAAGTGGTGATGTTCACTAGGGTTTGTCTCTCTAATACACAAAAGAGTTTGGATGGATGGATAGAGCCTCACTGTTGAACCCCCCCCCCCCCCCCCCCGCCCCGCAGCGGCAAAGATCGCCCTCCCTGTCCCTGAACACGGGCAAACCCGAAGCACCACAGCGGGTTCAAACCCATAGACTCCGCAGTGGTCCACGGTGGTGGACAGGTACCATACCCCAGCGCAACCCAAGCACTGCATTACCAATTTGAACATTTGAACATTTGTGTATGTGTGCGTGCGTGCGTGCGTGCGTGCGTGCGTGCGTGCGTGCGTGCGTGCGTGCGTGCGTGCGTGCGTGCGTTTGTGTGTGTGTGTGTGTGTGTGTGTGTGTGTGTGTGTGTGTGTGTGTGTGTGTGTGTGTGTGTGTGTGTGTGTGTGTGTGTGTGTGTGTGTGTGTGAGTGTGTGATTGTCTCACTCTTCCTCACATAGAATCCTCACCTAACCTCTTCCATCACTGATGAATATTCACATGTTTTCCTCTCTCTCTTTGTCTGTTTTTCTTCCCTGGTTTTTACTCCTCCTCTTTCTGAAATTCTCTGCTCACTTGAGGAATTGATGTTTGTTTTGACTCTCAGGTCTATGTTCTCTTAGTTTACCTCAAAGAGATCTGATAAGGCCCGGAAGGCTGGCGTAGCGGTCTGGGCACCTAGGCTTAGCAGCCTGACAGCGTCTCCCCGTTTCCTGTCAGTCTACTGTACTCTATTAAATTAAAGGCAGAATCTTTCTGCCTTTCTCTCTCCTTCACCTTGTTTCTTCCCCTCTCTTGCTCTCTCCTTCTTTCTCTCACTCTGCACGCGCACGCGTGTGTGTGTGTGTGTGTGTGTGTGTGTGTGTGTGTGTGTGTGTGAGAGCGAGTGTATGTGTGAGATAGAGAGAGAGAGAAAGAGAGAGAAAGAAAGAGAGAGAGACATGTACAAAGGTGTTGTATATGATTTTGTATTGACTGTACATAAATTATATGTATGCACATTAGAGCTGCATGCTCAAAATCTATATGGCATTATATTATCACAACGTCCACATCAATGCAGATGGTAATGAAAGCACCTGATGAAGCACACAGCAAAACTGGCTGTGCAATAAAGCTATGATGTATTAATTTCATCCATTGTTTTGTTTTGTTTTTTTACAAAGGAGTGTGCTGTCCCTTCCTATCAAGGAAGGTTTTTAGATTTGAAGATACTACTGTATCGATATGCTGTATACAGTATACAGTATACAGTACAGAACTGCTGCGATGGAAGTTCTGAAATAGAAACATTGCCAATGGTGCAGTGCACAACAACGCCAATGGATGGCAGCAAAAGCCAATCCACAACACATCAGCCATAGACGGTGTACAAAATAATAATGAACAATAAAGTCACCCATTGGTCACCTCTTGCAAGAGCTTATTATTCCAAGGACCTCATGTGTCAAGAAATTAACGGTCTCAAGGACCTATACCATATTGATTCTCAAAGTGGGGTCCGGGGACCCCCAGGGGTCGTTGAGGGAGTTCCAATGGGTCCCCAGCTAAATGATAGATTAGGCACCAAATGGACCCTGATGGGTATGTAACTCTGAGATTGTACAAATGGAACCAAATGGACCCGTTAGGGTCCATTTGGTTCCATTGGTAGCACTTTACAATAATGACCCGTTATAAAGCATTTATAAACGTTTATAAGTAGTTTGTAGGCTATTAACAAATCATTAACAACCTGTTTGTTGACATTCGTAAATGATTACTAAAACCTTTATAACTACAGTTACAAATCATTTGTAAAGTATTAGTAAGTAGTGAAGTATTCATGAATAAGCCATTTATATAAATCTGTAAAAGATTATTAAATCATTTGTAATGACCCATTCTAAAGCATTTATAAACGTTTATAAGCAGTTTGTAGACTATTAACAAATCATTAACAACCTGTTTATTGACATTCCTTTATAACTACAGTTACAAATCATCTATAAAGGTATTAGTAACTATTCATGAATAAGCCATGTATAATACATCTGTAAATGATTATTAAATCATTTGTAACTGATGTTACATAATATATACAAGCTATGGTTAGCTTGTTCATGTTTAACATATGCTTTGTTAAACATTCCTAAAGTATCTATAAATCCTTAGTACATGTTATTATGTGCCCTATAGTAAAGTGAAGACAGTTCATCATTTATAACTGTCTGTAATGTGTTTGTTCATGTTTAACATGCTTTGTAAAACATTCCTAAAATATCTATAAATCCTTTGTACATGTTATTATGTGCCCTACAGTAAAGTGAAGACAGTTCATCATTTATGACTGTCTGTTAATGTGGACTTTCTCCTTACCTGTTGCAAACTACCTGGCTTTCATGAATTCAGACACCAAACAATTACTAGAATTATCATTCATGTTAAGCAAATGATGCGTAAGACATTCGTAAAGAGTATGTAAACCATTTGCAGACGTTATCATGAGCCTGAGCCTAGTTGCTTCTTTTGGGCTTGTTTTCATAGACCTGTCCGCTTGTTTCTTTTGCAAAATCTGGCAACACACTGATTACCTGCATTACACCTGCAGTAGCCTACTAGGGAGGAAGTGAACAGTGATGCAGTTGCAGACTGGACAGAAATATGTCTAATTCATGTTTTATGTGTTTTAACTGTCTTGTTGCAGGTGATTGAGGTAACATAAAATGGCTAATCTTACACACATGAAGTAGCATTATGACTAGGGGGTATTTTGATGGTGGCTGTTTGTATCCACAATGTTTGTTTTGATGTGTAGGCTAGTAATGTCCTCCATGCTTAGCAGCTAAAGCTAACTTGCACTGGGAGGTGGTGACTGCAGAGGCTCCAAGCTGCTACTCTGTGATTCTGTTGTGATTAATTTCTTTGTTTAAATGTCAGTGTGTGTGCTGTGGCCAAGAGTTGCTACATTTTATATCTTAATAAATTGTTGTATACTTGTATACTATATAACGTTACTTTTGCCACTTTTTGATGTCACATGTTTTACTAATCACTGTTAAACATGAAATAATAATGCATAGTCTTCACTTTACAACAAGGCCCATGATAACGTTAGCAAATGGTCAACACACTCTTTACGAATGTCTTACGAATCATATATTAAACATGAAATAATAATGCATAGTCTTCACTTTACAACAAGGCCCATGATAACGTTAGCAAATGGTCAACACACTCTTTACGAATGTCTTACGAATCATATATTAAACATGAAAGATAATTCTAGTAATCGTTTGGCATCTGCATTCATGAAAGCCAGGTAGTTTGCAACATGTAAGGAGAAAGTCACATTAACAGACAGTTGTAAATGATGAACTGTCTTCACTTTACTATAGGGCACATAATAACATGTACTAAGGATTTATAGATATTTTACTCTACTCAGAGTCATAAGTTTACAAAATGTACTAAAGTACAGTGAACGTCTGTGCGGTTTGTCTTCATCACTGAAAATAACGTACATGTAAACTGATATAAAACTGCTGTCATGTGCAGTTGGGGTGAAGAAACACAACCATTTCACTCCTAATAATACCTATTTGATTTGACATCCTGACTTGCTGCTGTAGCTGAGGCTTGAACCTGTTACCTGCGGCTCACTAGTCAGTGACTCTATCCATTCACCTACAGCTGTTTCCTTGGAATCTGTGGTTCTGAAACGTTTTGTTGTCAACCCCCCAAATTGACATGTATTTGGGCAGTGGACCCCAATGTGAAAAGATGTAGTGTCAGGGCCCCCCATGAAAAAGATTTATATTTATGCTGTAACACATTTTTTAAAAGTTATTTGTCTTGTTTGTTGTTCAAGTCAAAGCACCGGGAAGGCTGTACTTGTCAGCCATCTGTTAGCTCAATGGGTTGAGACGCAGTATTCATGATCCAGAGGCCATGAGTTCAAATCCCATTGATGTCTTTCCTATGATTCTTTCCTTTGCAGACTGGCTTCCAGAAGATCAACTGAAAACTACCTGGAAGGCTATATTTGTCATCCAACTGTTAGCTCAATGGGTTGAGACGCAGTATACATGATCCAGAGGCCATGAGTTCAAATCCCATTGATGTCTTTCCTTTGCAGACTGGCTTCCAGAAGATCAACTGAAAACTACCAGGAAGGCTGTACTTGTCAGCCATCTGTTAGCTCAATGGGTTGAGACGCAGTATTCATGATCCAGACGCCATGAGTTCAAATCCCATTGATGTCTTTCCTATGATTCTTTCCTTGAGTGGGTTCGATTCCCACTCCGAGTCATGTGTCCCCGGTAACTTGGGGCAACGGATAAATTGACTGATATCCTTCGTGATGCTTCCCTTTGCAGAATAACTTCTAGAAAAAACAGTTAAAACCACCAGGAAACCTGTAACTCTCAGCCAACAGCATAGCTCAACTGGTAGAGCGTCTGTCCAATAACATGACTTGACTTGACTTGACTTGAGTGGGTTCGATTCCCACTCGAGTCCTGGTGGTTTTAACTTGTTTTTCTAGAAGTTAGTCTGCAAAGGGAAGCATCACTAAGGATATCAGTCAATGTATCCGTTGCCCCAAGATACCGGGGACACTTGACTCGAGTGGGAATCTAACCCACTCAAGTCAAGTCAAGTCAAGTCATGTTATTGGACAGACGCTCTACCAGTTAAGCTATGCTGTAGGCTGAGAGTTACAGGTTTCCTGGTGGTTTTAACTTGTTTTTCTAGAAGTTAGTTTGCAAAGGGAAGCATCACTAAGGATATCAGTCAATTTATCCGTTGCCCCAAGATACCGGGGACACTTGACTCGAGTGGGAATCTAACCCACTCAAGTCAAGTCAAGTCAAGTCATGTTATTGGACAGACGCTCTACCAGTTAAGCTATGCTGTAGGCTGAGAGTTACAGGTTTCCTGGTGGTTTTAACTTGTTTTTCTAGAAGTTAGTCTGCAAAGGGAAGCATCACTAAGGATATCAGTCAATTTATCCGTTGCCCCAAGATACCGGGGACACTTGACTCGAGTGGGAATCTAACCCACTCAAGTCAAGTCAAGTCAAGTCATGTTATTGGACAGACGCTCTACCAGTTAAGCTATGCTGTAGGCTGAGAGTTACAGGTTTCCTGGTGGTTTTAACTTGTTTTTCTAGAAGTTAGTCTGCAAAGGGAAGCATCACTAAGGATATCAGTCAACATTGCCCCAAGTTACCGGGGACACATGACTCGGAGTGGGAATCGAACCCACTCAAGGAAAGAATCATAGGAAAGACATCAATGGGATTTGAACTCATGGCCTCTGGATCATGAATACTGCGTCTCAACCCATTGAGCTAACAGATGGCTGACAAGTACAGCCTTCCTGGTAGTTTTCAGTTGATCTTCTGGAAGCCAGTCTGCAAAGGAAAGAATCATAGGAAAGACATCAATGGGATTTGAACTCATGGCCTCTGGATCATGTATACTGCGTCTCAACCCATTGAGCTAACAGTTGGATGACAAATATAGCCTTCCAGGTAGTTTTCAGTTGATCTTCTGGAAGCCAGTCTGCAAAGGAAAGAATCATAGGAAAGACATCAATGGGATTTGAACTTATGGTCTCTGGATCATGAATACTGCGTCTCAACCCATTGAGCTAACAGATGGCTGACAAGTACAGCCTTCCTGGTGCTTTGACTTGAACAACAAACAAGACAAATAACTTTAAAAAAAATGTGTTACAGCATAAATATAAATCTTTTTCATGGGGGGACCTGACACTACATCTTTTCACATTGGGGTCCACTGCCCAAATACATGTCAATTTGGGGGGTTGACAACAAAACGTTTCAGAACCACAGATTCCAAGGAAACAGCTGTAGGTGAATGGATAGAGTCACTGACTAGTGAGCCGCAGGTAACAGGTTCAAGCCTCAGCTACAGCAGCAAGTCAGGATGTCAAATCAAATAGGTATTATTAGGAGTGAAATGGTTGTGTTTCTTCACCCCAACTGCACATGACAGCAGTTTTATATCAGTTTACATGTACGTTATTTTCAGTGATGAAGACAAACCGCACAGACGTTCACTGTACTTTAGTACATTTTGTAAACTTATGACTCTGAGTAGAGTAAAATATCTATAAATCCTTAGTACATGTTATTATGTGCCCTATAGTAAAGTGAAGACAGTTCATCATTTACAACTGTCTGTTAATGTGACTTTCTCCTTACCTGTTGCAAACTACCTGGCTTTCATGAATGCAGATGCCAAACAATTACTAGAATTATCTTTCATGTTTAATATATGATTCGTAAGACATTCGTAAAGAGTGTGTTGACCATTTGCTAACGTTATCATGGGCCTTGTTGTAAAGTGAAGACTATGCATTATTATTTCATGTTTAACAGTGATTAGTAAAACATGTGACATCAAAAAGTGGCAAAAGTAACGTCATATAGTATACAAGTATACAACAATTTATTAAGATATAAAATGTAGCAACTCTTGGCCACAGCACACACACTGACATTTAAACAAAGAATTTAATCACAACAGAATCACAGAGTAGCAGCTTGGAGCCTCTGCAGTCACCACCTCCCAGTGCAAGTTAGCTTTAGCTGCTAAGCATGGAGGACATTACTAGCCTACACATCAAAACAAACATTGTGGATACAAACAGCCACCATCAAAATACCCCCTAGTCATAATGCTACTTCATGTGTGTAAGATTAGCCATTTTATGTTACCTCGATCACCTGCAACAAGACAGTTAAAACACATAAAACATGAATTAGACATATTTCTGTCCAGTCTGCAACTGCATCACTGTTCACTTCCTCCCTAGTAGGCTACTGCAGGTGTAATGCAGGTAATCAGTGTGTTGCCAGATTTTGCAAAATAAACAAGCGGACAGGTCTATGAAAACAAGCCCAAAAGAAGCAACTAGGCTCAGGCTCATGATAACGTCTGCAAATGGTTTACATACTCTTTACGAATGTCTTACGCATCATTTGCTTAACATGAATGATAATTCTAGTAATTGTTTGGTGTCTGCATTCATGAAAGCCAGGTAGTTTGCAACAGGTAAGGAGAAAGTCCACATTAACAGACAGTCATAAATGATGAACTGTCTTCACTTTACTGTAGGGCACATAATAACATGTAAAAAGGATTTATAGATATTTTAGGAATGTTTTACAAAGCATGTTAAACATGAACAAACACATTAACAGACAGTTGTAAATGATGAACTGTCTTCACTTTACTATAGGGCACATAATAACATGTACTAAGGATTTATAGATACTTTAGGAATGTTTAACAAAGCATATGTTAAACATGAACAAGCTACCAATAGCTTGTATATATTATGTAACATCAGTTACAAATGATTTAATAATCATTTACAGATGTATTATACATGGCTTATTCATGAATAGTTACTAATACCTTTATAGATGATTTGTAACCGTAGTTATAAAGGTTTTAGTAATCATTTACGAATGTCAATAAACATGTTGTTAATGATTTGTTAATAGTCTACAAACTGCTTATAAACGTTTATAAATGCTTTAGAATGGGTCGTTACAAATGATTTAATAATCTTTTACAGATGTATATAAATGGCTTATTCATGAATAGTTCACTACTTACTAATACTTTACAAATGATTTGTAACTGTAGTTATAAAGGTTTTAGTAATCATTTACGAATGTCAACAAACAGGTTGTTAATGATTTGTTAATAGTCTACAAACTACTTATAAACGTTTATAAATGCTTTATAACGGGTCATTATTTTAAAGTGCTACCGTTCCATTTGTACACTCTCAGAGTTAAATTAACATAGATTTTACGATATAAACTGGGGTCCAAGATATAGAAATGCCATTAAATGGGGGTCCGTAGCCCTAATGCATGTCAAACTGGGGGTCCTTGAAATTAAAATGGTTGAGAATCACTGCCAGAGCCGTAAAAAAATCTTCTCTTATGGGGGTCCCTGGCATATCTTTTAAAATGGGGGTCCGCGGGCTAACAAGTGTCAATTTGGGGGTCCTTGACATGAAAAAGTTTGAGAACCACTGACCTATACCATTCAGTAGTTGTGCTTGGTTTTCTTTTCCTGTCTTACTTCCACTTCCTACTCTGTGTAGTGTCGTCTTCCACAGACTAGGCATGGCTGAAGGTTGCCCCGTGCATCAGCGCTTCCTCCTTGTTAGTCTTTGGTTGGTACAGCCAAACACAAACAGAAACACACGCACACGCACAAACACATGCACAAACACACGCACAAACACATGCACAAACACACGCACGCGCACACACACACACACGCACGCACGCACGCACGCACGCACGCACGCACGCACGCACGCACGCACGCACGCACGCACACACACACACACACACACACACACACACACACACACACACACACACACACACACGCACGCGCACACACATGCACAGTGCTAAACATGGATACAACCGGCATGTTTTTCTCTGTCAGTCATCTGTTATCACTGGGATTGCCGTGTCATTGTTACCACCCCCCCCCCCCCCCCGTTCTGAGCTGGGAATGTTTCTGTCACAACTGCACAAACATGGCAACACAAATGCTGCTGTGTTCTTACACTACCAGGTGACTCAGTCCTCTGAGTGTCAGGAAGTATATATGAGTTTACTATTGATTCTACCGGGTGAGACAAGAGTCCTCTTGAGAGAGTCTGGAGTTCTTCTTCTAGTTGTCTTTATTGATTATCGGTGGTGTAAAGTAACTAAGTGCTGAAGTACTCAAGTACTGTACAATTTTGAAAATTACAAAATGTCAATACTTTTACTTCTACCCTACTACATCTCAGAGGAAAATATTGTACTTTTACCCCACTGCAATTATATGAAAACATTAGTTACAAGTTACGTTGTAGATTTTGATTATTATTACAAAACACACAAAACCCTTCAGCCCTATATATATTTTGTCCATTTGAAAATAGCAGATCTACAAGCGTCGCAATGCGTCGCAATGCGACGCATTGTGAGCTCATTGTGAGCTGTATACATTGTTTATACATTTATAACTTGTGAAATGGGACATTCTACACAATAAGTACTTTTACCTTTGGTACTTAAAGTACATGTTGATACCGATACCTTTTTGAATACGGGACTTCTACTCCTAACAAAGTATATTTACATTGCAGTGTTGATACTTTTACTAAACCTGTGAGCACTTCTTCCATCATTGTTGATTATGCCAGGGGACACAGTCCTCCGTGTGTGGAAGTATGACAGCCTGTCATAAATATCTCCCTCATGTCTCTCCCTCACACCCAGCCTCAGTTACAATCTGTGGTAGGACGAAAACAAGTTAATCTTGCAGCATTGTGTGATGTTGTATTAACTTCATGCATGTGCACACTCATACACACGTGCGTACACAGACACAAACACTCTACGCGGCAGGTTTATGTGCACAAAAGCAATATGAAGCAATTTGCACGTGCGATCTGTGAGAAACAAAGGCCTCACTTACCAAGGCAGCAGCCAATTATGTGATCTGCGAATGGGATTGTCTTTTACTCTGTAAAATCCTCAGTGTTCATTCATCCATTCCTAGCTCTGAGAGTGTACAAAAAACGATTACATTAAATTAACTGTGTGTAGACTCATTTTTGCATGTGCAGCAGCGCTTGAAATGGCGGAAGCTGTGCAACATGGAGGCCCCCAACAAGCTCAGGAGTGAAAATGAAAAACTAAATTCAGTGATGTTGAAATTAAAATATTGATTACTAACACGAACACCTGACACAGGAACGCAATACGACTCCAACTGAGAGGAAATGGAATTTGAGGGTAATATAATGAGTGCATTTAATACGCTGGTGTTATTTTGCACCTGCGTCTTAGAGGCATGTGAAATGAAAACCTTGCAAATTACAGCAACAGCATTAGTAAATCCAGCAGAATGCATACTCAACCAACCACACTTGTCATGTCTCCTCCTGCTGTTTGTGCAATCTTCCCTTGAATGCATCTGCAGGAAGGAGGGAGGTGCACTTTGTGATTATACAAAAGGTGTGCCTGAAATGACAAGGAAATTGTGTTTCCAATTTCCACAGTGCACAGAACTGGAAGTTCTGGAATAGAAACATCGCCTATATGGTGCAGACAGTGCACATAATGTTGATAGACAGCATGCGTGTTTCGAGGAATCGAGGGGCAAAAGTTTTAGTCAATCTGACCCTCTCTTATACCCATACTACTCTCTCTCTTATACTCTCTTACTCTCACACACTCTCTCTCTCTCTCTCTCTCTCTCTCTCATGCACGCACGCACACATGTGTCTGGCTTCTCATCTTGTCGTGTCATCCCACAGACACCTTGACTTCCTCCTCTGACAGGAAGACGTTTTTATGACTATTTCCTGTTGGAATTCAGACACTGCTGTTGTTGTTGTTCACCCTTTCAGCCTGCAAAGAGAGGGCAAATTTTACTGTATATAAACCTCAAGAAAACTCGATTCCCAATCAGTGGCGAGCATTGTAAATGATTTCCTCAGTCCAACTATACAGCAGCACAGCAAGAAACCACTCCCAGCCATGGTTTGTACGTCCTATAACAACATTAAGCAATGATATGACTCTAGATATTTATTATTGGAGACAAATCTCATATTGGAGCTTTAATCATTTAGGCATCTAGGCTGAGAGGATCATTATCTGAGCACTGGCTTTATTAATTATCTAGTATCAATGACTTGAAAGTCACTCTGGATAAGAGCCAACGGGGCCGCCAGAGAAGAAATGTTATCGTTGTACGTAGGCCTGTCAACAATTATTACATAATCGCCTAATCCCAATGATTTGAGATAATCGAAATTTCCTCTATTTTTTTTTTAAGTATACAGTTGTTAAATGTCATATCTGCCCTGTGCAGCTTTTGTTTATGAAGCCTAAAAGCCAAACAGAAATTATTATTCCATTGTTCCAATGTTCAACGACAGAAACGTAATTAAATCGTTAATTGCAATTATTTGAGCGACAATTAATCGTCCAGTAAAATATCACAATTGTGAGTATCTGCAAACCACTGCTACGTTGCCCCAGACACAGCACTGTTCAAAATGCATCTGGATATCGCTGCTGTCAGGTGGATACCTTGTATGTCAAAAAACGTTTTATTTTAATTATTGTTACGTTTTTTTGTTATAAATGATTCGTAGCCTGCGAGCTAATTCAGACAGATACACTCAACAGGTTTATGCTTATGCAGCACCATGTGGGCGATGTACTGTATGTATGACGTGTCAAGCAGCTGACCAAATTGGCGGTCTATTTAAGCTCACCTGATTATTGCACTTCCTCTTGCTGTCAGTGCTGCCCAGTGGTTGAAAAAGTACTCACATTTCTTACTTAAGTAAAAGTATCAATACTGCAATGTAGAAATACTCTTTTAACAAGTAAAAGTAAAATGTACTTGAGTAAAAGTACAAAAGTATTGGCATCAAAATGTACTTAAAGTACCAAAAGTAGAAAGTATAGTCATTATGCAGAATGTCCAATTTCACAAGTTTTTGGACATTCTGCAACTGTATGTATAAAGTTTTTTATACATACAGTTCACATGTATAAAAATCTTTAGAAAATAGCAGATCTACAAGCTCACAATGCGATGCATCGCAGTGCATTGTGAGCTTGTGGATCGGCTATTTTCAAATGGCCAAAATGTATATAGGGCTGATGTGTTTCAGTAACTAGTAACTAAAGTTTTCAAATAATTGTAGTGGAGTAAAACATTTTCCTCTGAGAGGTAGTGGAGTAGAATTAAAAGTACAGAAAACTGTAAATACTCCAGTAAAGTAAAAATACCTCAAAATTGTACTTAAGTATATTACTTGAGTACATGTACTTAACTTACTTTACACCACTGGTGCTGCCACTGTTGTTGTATGTGCTTTGTTTGCTCTCACCACCACCCCAGCACCACCAGTAGTCTCTGCTTTCCCTAAGGTTTCCGTTTTCCCCTGGGAGGTTTTGTTATAGATGTATTATCTCCCTGCTCTTAAATGGTTGTCTGCTAATGTGCTGAGCAGGGAGTAATGTATAGCAGAGCCTGAATGCCAATATCAAATATAATATTCACACTTGTATTTACATTTTATAAATAGAATGTTCTCAAGCTATTATTGGTCTCAATCTATTTATGAGTTATCTGACTAAATTAAAATAGTGAAAATAGCCGATCTACTATAGCTCACAACTGAGCTTTTAGATCTGCTATTTTCACTACCTTTGTGTCACACTCTTGTGTGATGAAGAAGGGACACTCATTTATGAAAAAACATAAAAAGTTGAAATATGAAGATAAGAGGTTTCTGCCCGACAATGGCGAATGACGATAGACAGAATAGTAAAAACAATACATTCTCAATAATGTACTTAGAATTTAAAAAATCCAAGTTTGATTCGACATGGTTTGCATCTACAAACGTTGACATGCAAGGTATTTCGGATAAAAACAAGTTTCAATGTTTTTTTGCATAAAAATATAGTGACATTTTCTCTGGCAACCAGGACTGGAACAGAGTGCTTACAATGTAAAAATGTAAAGGCAGAGATATCCCCCAGGGGGCACACTTTGTTATCATTATGGGTGTGACCGTGATTTGTGGCAATGCAAGTTGGCAGTGTGCGTTGACAACACGCCAGTCGGGACACATTAACCAACCAAAATCATGAATATCAATCTCAAATGGGTTGATATGGGACTGTCTGTCACTATGCAAGCATTTTGGATGACTTTCCCCCCACCTCAATCCCTGGAAAGTTTGTGTTTTGCAGATGTCAGGTATAGTGACTGGCAGCATGCTGGCAGATACAGTGCAGAGGCAATTCATTATACTGGGACTGATCCATTCCGGTGACAAAACACTTCAAAACTGTCAGAAAACAGAACATGGGTCTCTGGGGAGAAAAAGTGACAGTTTTTCTCCTTCCAACCCTGAAGAGTTGACATATTGAAGTTAACAGCACCCACACACACACAAACACACAGAAATACAAAGGCACACAAGGACACATGCACAGATGCACGCACAGGCCCACATATGCATGCTCTCACACGCACACAAAAGCATACCTGCCCACAAGCTCATTTACACACGCACGCACGCACGCATGCACATGCACACACGCACGCGCGCACACACACACACACACACACACACACACACACACACACACACACACACACACACACACACACACACACACACACACACACACACACACACACACACACACACACACACACACACACACACACACACACACACACACAGCATGATATTTCCAGCAGTGCAACAGAATTGCTGTGCAGGGCGTTTGGTGAAATGAGCTATCCTGTCTGAACACAAAGATGTGAATCAAGTGCTTATCTAAAGCATGACACAGCAAATTAGCCAGCATATTTATACATTTGACAGGTGTCAAGTTTTTCATGGAAGCACAACTTGGTAAATTATCATCTGCTTCATTAAATATGAATCCACTGTTTTATCAAGGCACAGACACAGCAAATTGTCACTATGTATATATCTGACAATGCGAACTATAGCGCTTATTAGTGTGAGAGAGCAAGGCAAAGGTTATTTTACCACAAAATAGAAATAATCAGGTCTTTTGAGTGGGGGCATATGGGACACCATGGCTAACTATGGGTCAGTATATGAACCCAAGGGTCGACATGGTAGAGTATATGGCACCCCCTAGTGGACAGATCAGTGTTAAACTACTATAAAGCCCACCTTTTTACAGTTGAGTAAGGGCAGGGGCTCAAGCCCCCTTTACATGCCTGCTCATATGCAGCAGTTCAGTGATTCTCAACTCTTTTAATTTCAAGGTTTCAGTTGTTGCGCATGCCATTTGATACAATTTCTGGGACCCCAACCATACAAGGGTCAATTTGGTTCCGTTTGTACACTCTTCCAGGAACATATCGCTGTATTAATAGACTACAAAGGTGGCATGGTTAGTCATGGTCAGTATCATGTCAGTATCATGGTCAGTATCATGTCAGTATCATGGTCAGTATCATGGTCAGTATCATGGTCAGTATCATGGTCAGTATCATGGTCAGTATCATGGTCAGTATCATGTCAGTATCATGGTCAGTATCATGGTCAGTATCATGGTCAGTATCATGGTCAGTATCATGGTCAGTATCATGACAGTATCAGTCAGTATCATGGTCAGTATCATGTCAGTATCATGTTAGTATCATGTTAGTATCATTGTCAGTATTATGTTAGTATCATGGTCAGTATCATGTCAGTATCATGGTCAGTATCATGGTCAGTATCATGGTCAGTATCATGGTCAGTATCATGACAGTATCAGTCAGTATCATGGTCAGTATCATGTCAGTATCATGTTAGTATCATTGTCAGTATTATGTTAGTATCATGGTCAGTATCATGGTCAGTATCATGGTCAGTATCATGGTCAGTATCATGTTAGTATCATGGTCAGTATCATGGTCAGTATCATGGTCAGTATCATGTCAGTATTATGTTAGTATCATGGTCAGTATCATAGTCAGTATCATGTTAGTATCATGGTCAGTATCATGTTAGTATCATGTCAGTATCATGGTCAGTATCATGTCAGTATCATGTTAGTATCATGGTCAGTATCATGTTAGTATCATGGTCAGTATCATGGTCAGTATCATATCAGTATCATTGCAGTATCCTGGTCAGCATCTGGTCAGTATCATCATGATCATGAAGTTTGTTATCCATTAAGGCAAGTAATGGATTTCAATGTATTTTTCACCCCAGGACGTCATATTTTGCTTGGTCTTGGCGACAGCGACAATATATATAAACAGATATTCTCATTCATGATGTTTATCCATGTGGACCCATAGTGTCCCTATGGGCATGGCAAGATATATAGCTGAAAATTCAGCTCACAATGCTGAGCTTGTAAATCAGCTATTTTTGGCAAACAGATTTGGTGCAGTGAGCAAAAAAGGGGGACCCCACACAACAAAGTATCTAGTGGTTAAAAAAACGAAAAGTTACTGAGCCTGTTTCAACTGTCAGATGTGCAGTTAGCAGTTTCAGGATCTCATCTGAATGTCAGCAATCTTCCTACTATAAATGACTTTCAATGACTTATGCACTGCACTAAATATACAGGCCAGGATGCAAGATGTGATGTGTTATTCAAAGACAACTGTTGTATAATTATAATAAACTACAGCGTGTGGTTAGGATATTAATTATTTTGACGATCAACAGCAGTTCCAATCGGAGTTCCTCATGTCTCAAGTTGCAATTCAGAAGCAGTGTTGCCATGGCTGCTTTGGCCTTGTTTTTCTGTAAAGTTGCTTGTCTAAATATTGGCAGTTGCAGTCTCAAACAACTTCTGAAAATATGTTGTGCAGTGCCATAGACCCCCGTGCAAGATTTGTGTGGCTTTGGAAAATATTCCACATTTTCCATTTTTTTCAAGGTTTTTCTTTGAAAATAGCTGATCTACGAGCTCATCACTATTTTCAAATATCCAATTTATTTCTATATAGGATTAAAGTGCCCATGTGGCCTAGTCGGCTTCTTTTGGGCTTGTTTTCATAAACCTGGTTGCTTATTTCTCTCGCAAAATCTGGCAACACTGGTCAGAAGCATTTAGCATTTCCTCGCTCGTTCATGCCACGGTTATAAAAAGTATTCCAGTCTTGATGATGACGAACCTATTAGTACATGTAGACCTACTCTATAGGCCTACAGTAAGTGACAAAGGAATTATATCCCCTCATACCTGCAACCTATAAAAAAATAAAATAACCTGGCTGCAACAGAGAAGGAGCGCACGTGTTGTAAATGTTTTAATAACACCAGTTGCATAGTGTTGGGACTTCCTTAGTCCATTCTGCTGATTCAAGCATACTGTAATAACTGCTCTCATTGACTGTAGCACGGATTTACGGATTTACTTGAGTGATCGCAGCCCCTTTCACATTGCATGATTTGCAGTCGGCGACAGACCCACATATCAAACATGCTAGAAATCTAGATCGGCTCGGGAACGTCTCGGCGATGGCTTTTATCGGAGGTGGCTTTTATCGCGATCTTACGTCAGATCGGGGGGTTTGTCGGCAAGCGACAAAAAAGGTCCCCGACAGCCTAATCGGGTCAAATATCTTGCAGTGTGTAGGGGGCCTAAAGAAATTGTGTCTGTCCTACCTGTACTTTTTGCCTTTTTCTCTTACTTTATGTTGTCTTATTGTTGTGGTTTAGTTTTTCATTACAATCCAGTACTAGCTCTATCATAATCTTGTGTATATTGTATTGCTGTTGTTGGTATAGTCATACTGGCCCTCATTGATCAACGGAGCATAGAAACCGGCTTATATTTTTCCATATATTAGGCCGTACACCAACGTCGAAGTCACATTTATCAACAAATCCTATACAGGCAATCCTAGCGTACATTGGGTCGCAGCCTTGATAAATGTCACGGCTGAAACCGAGCGTCATTTAAATAACACGCCCTTAAATATTCTCGAAACGCCCTGATTTTACGACATGGAGAACCAGAATACTACCAAATAAAGCATAAGAAAGAGTTTAGCCGGCTCGCCTCGCCTCGCTGCCTGTCAAGTCACACACACGCACACGCCTCTCTCTCTCACACACACACACACACACACACACACACACACACACACACACACACACACACACACACACACACACACACACACACACACACACACACACACACACACACACACACACACACACACACACACACACACACACACACACACACGCACATGCCCAACTGTGTCTTTCATGTAATCCGTAGCGGTACAATCTTTGTCACGTAGGCTTGTAGCCTACATGAATGACATATTATGATACCAATCACATCGCCATGAATGGGGTTTGTATATTAATTTATTTAACCCATACCGAGCAGTGCACAAGCAGTCATGTAGGATATTCCCCGTGAGACTCGGACGGGCGGCAGTGATCCCGTGCTGCCACGTTAATAAGAGATTCGATCGTCGGGTTTTCAGACAGTCAGACAATGCTGCTCCGCAGGTCTACAATGGAATAAACGGGCGCAGCCAAAGTCAACATCTGGTCTCTACCAGACGTGAGATCTCAGCGTACGGTAGGATGAAACCAACGTCAGGATATGTTGATAAATGCCGAAAATTGCGGTGATCTCGCCGTACGCCCATTATTTGGTCTGCACCGTGTTGATAAATGAGGGCCACTTTACCTGTATGAGTGAATGACAGATAAACCATCTTGATTCTTCTTTCTTGAAAAAAAAAATGATACCACAACTTGGATGGCTTCAGCCCTGTTTCATATTTACATATCTTTAATGTGCACCGCATCTCGAAAGGTTGCGGATTACAAAGTCTTGTTCGTCACTCACAATATGTTTTGTTGTTACTGACGCATGGTATTTAAAGATGCCAAGATAAACATGGGGAAAAGATATATCGGGAAAACAGTGTGGATCCTAGACAGTTACACACTCAACTGAATAACACGGCAAACACATTTTCTTCAAGAAAAATACTTTTTATTTCATTATAAATCCACATACTTGCTCCTATGAAAGCATAAAACCCCCATCTTGCGCATTGTCATCGTATTATTTTTTTTCCTTCTTAGTGTGGTCGTTTGTTTTCGTTATACTCAAAGTAAATCATGGGTATCAAACCACCGAGGACTGTAAGGTGTATGTCACATACAAACACAGACACTGTCAAACAGCAAAGAAGGGGGTAGGGGGTCGGGGGATGACGGCGTAAGTTCTGTTGGCCGTTTTTTCTCAAAACCACGTAACACTTATTGAATTCTGACGTTTCACAGTTGTCACACTTCCTAGATTCCAGCTTACCAGCTTTGAGTGCATCCCGGCTTTAAGTGTGACAGCATAAATCATAATTTTTAACCGCCAAACGTGGAAGGCGGAACTGTGTGCATCGAGATCTGTGTTGAATTGAGTGATCCCGGGGGTTAGGGGTGTTCCTCAAGGCTCTGTCCGGGGAACCCCGAGTTTTCATTAACTTCTTTTTTTTTTCTTCTTCTTTTTTTAATAATCTGACATAAAGTGAATCAAACACACTGGTTATTTCAACATCACCCAAAACGTCCGAACTGGGACGATTTAGATCGGTAATACTGGAGAGTATACTATTCAATTGTCCAAGAAAATGAGCGGGGATCAGAGGGAAAGAGAGAGAGAGAGAGAGAGAGAGAGAGAGAGAGAGAGAGAGAGAGAGAGAGAGAGAGAGAGAGAGAGAGAGAGAAAGAGAGAGAGAGAGAGAGAGAGTGAAGCGACAGAGTAAAATAGCGAGAGAAATGAAATGAAAACAGACGACTAAAGTGCCCAACATAGTTCTCTGTTTTGTGCAACAGTTAGTAGTTATTGGTGCTTTGAGACAAGACACTGACATTGTGCTCGTATGTTTCAATCCACGGCCCTCAAGAGAAACTACTATTCTCACAGTCGGGAGATGTACATGTGCCTTGGAAGTCTGTGAGTTCTTCCTGTGTGTTAATAAATCAGTGGTTATTGTGTAAGTAATCCTTTGGCATGTGATTGTATTTTGTGGCAAGAGAGAGGGGAGCGATGCCGCCAACAATCACCAAACCCAAACCACAACCAAGAGAGTTTGGGGACATGTTGTAAAAACTGGGTAATCCCAAATCATTATCCAGAATAATCCATGGCGTATATTCCCAGTAGAACGGGGAGGTGTCCGCCCGAGGTCCGAACGTAACTCCACATTAGGCAACGATGTCCCGCTAAAAGATCCAGAGCTCCTCAGCTGAGGGACCTAAACCCTCAGAGTATTCATATTTTCCATACAAGGTATGGAGGGCCCTCCAGATCCTTAGCTCCACAGGACAGAGATTTCCCACGCCCTGCGAACCCTGGATTCAAATGTCAGAACCCCCAAAAATGTTTATTCGACGGGTGCAGTTCCACTGGACTGATGCTGTATGGGTTCCAAGACGGCTTGGGTCAGATTGCATATAACGAGGGAAAGAGGCTGGTTTCCCTGCTTCATTTTCTGGTCCAGACTCACCTCTGGCCGCCAGCTGGTTAAAAGATGACATCCCACCTGGTTCAGAGCGTGAGTGATGTGCTGCTCCCTGCAGACATCATTCAAGGAGACCGTCAGGGCAATGCAGTTCACCTTGAGGAGAGGAGAGAGAAGGTTGATTTCATATTTATCTAAAATACCATAGGACTGAGCTGACAAGTCCCGAGCTGACAATAGTTTAAAGCAGTGGTCTTCAACCTATTCTGGGTCAGAGGCCACATGACAATCTCAGAAGTATTCGCGGCCCACCCAATTGACCACTTAACAAGCCGTTTGGCTGATGTGTTAAGTGGTCAGTTGGGTGGGCCGCGTGCATTTTCAGAGCATGTTAATGATCAATCAATCGATTTTGTTCCGTCTTGGATGAATGGAACTATCAAAGTATACCTGTAATAATATGGGCATATAATGATAAGCCCAAACTAGGAACACCGGGTTGAAATTGGTTGGGGCAAGGACTGGGTGATCACTAGTTTAATGTTCACTGTTTGGTTGTTTAATGTGTGATAGATAGTGATAGTTATTAATGACAGCATTATGTGAGAGCTGTGGGCCACTACATTAGGGGCTCTATTCTTGCCACTCCTTTCCCGCAACCGCTGCCCGCTATACCCGTGAATTACGCATAAGGGAGCTGCCACTGTCCCTAAACGGTATCTTGGGGCCACTATACCCGCTATTCTTTATGCCAACTCCGTTATGGTGTGCCTGTGGGCGTGTTGTTGCGCTTTCCCTAAAAATGCTATCTTTCCCACACACGTTTGGGAAAGCGCATATATGCCAATATGTGCCAAATTATTTGGTAGAGCGCGCCTGCAATGGACATGTCGGGAGTCGGGCCGGGGCACACAACGGCACTACATTCAAAGGCTCCCTCTCTCCTAATTCTCAACGAATCTCTGCGATTCTAATTTTCCTATAATCAGCAGAAGTGAGATTGTCAATTCCTTGTGTCAATTGTATTTATATAAGATGATATTCTATTCAAAGAAGACAGTTTTTGCAGTGCACGATACATTGCTCTCCAAATTACACACTTCCGTTTTATTCATCGATTACACAGGAAATAATGAACTGATTACAATAATATAAAATTCTCTCTAATCAGTAACATGTAGGTGGTACTTATATCTATCAAATATGGTTTTATTGAAAGGCAATCAAAGGCTAGAGCTTAGAAAGCAAACGTTGGGGTACCGGGTTTTCTGCTCGGCCAGCCCAGAACTGTGGAACACCCTCCCTGCCCACCTGAGAGCCCCACAGTCAGTTGACTCTTTTAAGAGAGGACTAAAGACCTAGCTTTTTAATTAAGCATTTTTTTGCTACGCTGGTTTTACCCTAGGCTTTGTTATAATTATAAGTTATAAGTTATAAATGTTTTGTTTCAGTTCTTAGATGTTTTTTTTGTGATGATGTGATGATTATTTTTTTTTAAATGCAATTGCCTATTGTAGCACTTTGATATTTTCACAAATGTAAAGTGCATTATAAATAAAATCCATTATTATTATTATTATTATTATTGTTATTATTATTATTACTATTAGAGTTCAAGGTTATAATCCCCTCAGTGCGGCAGCAGAGTTCATGTCGGAACATGAGCAGTGTTGCAAGATTTTGCGAGAGGAATAAGCAACCAGGTCCCAAAAGAAGCGACTATAGGCCACATGAGCACTTCAAACCTATATATGTCGGCTGTGCATATTTATATATGTTGACTATTTGAAAATAGCCGATCTACAGTACAAGCTCACAACCACAACCCGCAACTACCATTATTTACAAGCCACTTTACAGAAAAACAAGCCCAACGTGGCTTATAATAAGCAGACCTGGCAACACTGGCAGAGAAGGATAGAGCGCACGAAGATTGCATTGGGGATAATGGTTTGCACAGTCTTCTCTTAAAGGCAATGGCATCTGGCACAGTGATTGGTTTTATTATTGTAACGCCCAAATCACACCTATGCATAATGTAACGGGTAGTGCAGGTGTTTAGCGGCTGGTGTCACAAAATAGCAACTTTTGCATGAGAACGCCCCTTACGCACTCCCAAATCCCCGAATAGTGGGTTTAGGATTCCTGGACTAAAATATGTCAAGCTCAAGACCTCAGTTTGAACTCGACTCTTGTCATGTCAAGCTTGTCTCTCCTCTCTCTGCTCTTGGTTTCTTCTCTCTCAACACTCTCCTATCTGAAGAGGAAAGCATAAAAACAATAAAAATGATAACATTTTGAGGTCTGGAGGTCGTCTGGAGGGGAGCCATCCACTCCAGTCTGGGGTAGAGCCAAATATAAGTTTGTTATGCACTTTGCTACAATCCTGTGCACCAGTGCTGAAAAATGTGCTGTTTTTGAAAGGAAGATGTCTGGCACTGTGTAATGGAGGAGAAGAGAAGAGAAGAGAAGAGAAGAGAAGAGAAGAGAAGAGAAGAGAAGAGAAGAGAAGAGAAGAGAAGCATCTTGAGGACAGGGAGATGCAGATTGCGTGACGGGGAAGCAGAAGAGCAGAATGCTTACGTTATGTAAGGCTCGCAGATGAAGCTTACATAAGGCAGCGAGTGACACACATTTACATACTGTGGGGGTTCACGCGATCGGATGACAGGCCAATAAAGAGGAATAATGTTGTTTACCAAGGCAGGGGGATATTTACGGAGCACTTAGACCCAGCCAGACTCCAGGCTTCATAATGGCTGTCTCGTCCTGCTCCCTGATCTTTCAACCCCACTCATTCTCCCCCTCCTACTCACTTACTAAACCTTTCTTTTGTCTTTGCTCTCTCTCTCTCTCTCTCTCTCTCTCTCTCTCTCTCTCTCTCTCTCTCTCTCTCTCTCTCTCTCTCTCTCTCTCTCTCTCTCTCTCTCTCTCTCTCTCTCTCTCTCTCTCTCTCTCTCTCTCTCTCTCTCTCTCTCTCTCTCTCTCTCTCTCTCTCTCATAGCCTCAAAGTCCCGGCCATAGACTGTATAAATGAGATGGACAAACCCCCTCCGCTGCTTTCTACAGACCGAAAATGAAGCCTTTGCTGCAAGACCTGTAGGTCCGCCATCTTTCAATACGCGTCAGAATGAGTTCAGACCATTATTGGTTAGGTAACTTGTCAATCAAGAGCGGGGGGCGGGGAATGAATGCTATTGGTTGTGTAGCGTGTCAATCAAATCATCCCGCCCCTCCTAGAGAATAGCCTACTTTATCGTCAATTTAATAAATAAATAGAACCATAATTTAGCAAAACGCATATCCTGATGATTGAAAGGAGACTTTAAACTAGCGACTGGAAGCATATAGAATTTATGACAATTTTTATTACAGTAAGAAAATCTAGTCTAAAGTTTGTCAAAAAACCCATTCACTTGCGCTAAAATAAATTATTTCTTAACTCACAGGTCGGCGCAGGGTAAAACAGCGCCACTCTGGCCATTTTGTCGGCCTCATCGTAAATATCTCAGCCTTGCCCCTTGGTCCCGGCCCCTGCTCCCATTCCCTCTCATCACCTCTCCCACACTTTCTCCATTGTCTGTATTTTGCTCACGATTTCGCTCTCATCCTCTAACTACTTGTCAATCTCTCTTTCTCTCATGTTTGTTTCCTCTGTTAAAGTGATTCTATTGTGTTCCAAAACTATATAGATTAATTCCTTCTCACCTGTGTGCGTGCGTGCGTGCGTGCGTGCGTGCGTGCGTGCGTGCGTGCGTGCGTGTCTCACCTCTTCCTATGGAGTTGTGGTGCTGAACGATGCGTGAATCTGGAATAGACGACAGAACAGAAAAACATCAACACATATAGCTTTAGTAGATTGTGATGTAGATGCACAATTTTCACAGCTAAATCAATAGATAGATAGATAGATAGATAGATAGATAGATAGATAGATAGATAGATAGATAGATAGATAGATAGATAGATAGATAGATAGATAGATGGATGGATGGTGCTATTTCATTTTGTGTCTTAGCTCTCTACGCCCTTCCCTTGCTTCATCTCCAATCCCTTCCTCCATCCCTGAGATTCAGTTTTCTATCCCTCCCCATCTTCCATTCTCGTTATCCCTCCATCACGGCAGTGTCTTTTCTCCCTCTCGGGGCTCAGTGACTACTCTCTCTCTCCGCTTGTTTGTTCAGCTGCGACTGTTTGTACCTCCGTCTGTCTGTTGCTCTCGTTCCCTCTGTCTTACTTTGAATTGCCTCGTTGTTAAAATATGCTATGAACTTGCCAATCTTGCCTTGCCTCTCTCTCTCGCTGCTTCTATCTCTGTGAGTTTGTGTTTAGTCTCTCAAGAAAGATACGTTCCCAGGGTTCAATTTGTAAAAGAAAAATCACACCCTGTGTGAAGGAAGCGGTGCCTTTGGGGCGGGGCGTAACTCATTTCAGTTCGTCCCTATTGGTGGTCTGAGTCCACTTACCAAATTTGTACTTGGTAGCATGCTGCAAACTGGAATAATGGCTGTTTAAAGCCCAGCCAATGGGCAGATAGAGGGGGCGGGGCTTAAGTAATTACAGTTTGTCCCTATTGGTGGTTTTAGTCCATGCACAAAATTTGTACTCCGTAGCATGCTGCGAACGTGAGTTATGGCTGTTTAAAGGCCAGCCAATGGGAAGACAGAGGGGGCGGGGCTTCAGCAATTCATGCTCGTCCCTATTGGTGGTCTAAGTCCACATACCAAATTTGGACTTGGTGGCATGCTGCAAACTGGAGTTATAGCTGTTTTAAATCCCGTGCCCTAAACGCGCGGACGGACATAACATACGCGGGGGGTCCCTGGACCCCGCTTTGATAACTTCAGCAATTCATGCTCGTCCCTATTTGTGGTGTAAGTCCACATACCAAATGTGGACTTGGTGGCATGCTGCAAACTGGAGTTATAGCTGTTTTAAATCCTGTGCCCTAAACGGGCGGACGGACAGAACATACGCGGGGGGTCCCTGGACCCCGCTGTGATAACTTCAGAAATTCATGCTCGTCCCTATTGGTGGTGTAAGTCCACAAACCAAATTAGGACTTGGTGGCAGGCTTCAACCTGGAGTTATAGCTGTTTTAAATCCCGTGCCCTAAACGGGCGGACGGACAGAACATACGCGGGGGGTCCCTGGACCCCGCTGTGATAACTTCAGCAATTCATGCTCGTCCCTATTGGTGGTCTAAGTCCACATACCATATTTGGACTTGGTGGCATGTTGCAAACTGGAGTTATAGCTGTGTAAAATCCCGTGCTCATCATCCCGTGCTGATACGGACGGACGGACGGACATACGGACAAAGTCAAGTGTAGAGCGTTTGGCACCGCTAAAAACGGGAGGTGTGACATATTCGTAACCACTTAAGCCCTTTATACTTCTTTAGATGACAAATAGCGAAAAATATAGGGGTTAGGGTTCAAGCGGTTAGCAGACTATGGCCCCTATTCTCCGTCAATTTGCCCGCCCCTAACTATCGTTAAATAGGGAAAATGGACCAAATTTTGCGGGGCAACGCTTCTTGCCTAGTCCGCAATCCGTAACTAGCGGTTTGTTCAAAGTTCACGGAGAATAGGGCTATATAGGCCACATGAGCACTTCAAACCTATATATGTCGGCTGTGCATATTTATATATGTCGACTATTTGAAAATAGCCGATCTACAGTACAAGCTCACAACTACAACCCGCAACTACCATTATTTACAAGCCACTTTACAGAAAAACAAGCCCAACGTGATACTGACCATGATACTGTCATGATACTGACATGATACTGACCATGATACTGACATGATACTGACCATGATACTGACCATGATACTGACATGATACTGACCATGATACTGACATGATACTGACCATGATACTGACCATGATACTGACCATGATACTGACCATGATACTGACATGATACTGACATGATACTGACCATGATACTGACCATGATACTGACATGATACTGACCATGATACTGACCATGATACTGACCATGATACTGACCATGATACTGACCATGATACTGTCATGATACTGATCATGATACTGATCATGATACTGACCATGATACTGTAATGATACTGACCATGATACTGACCATGATACTGACATGATACTGACCATGATACTGACCATGATACTGACCATGATACTGACCATGATACTGACCATGATACTGACATGATACTGACATGATACCGACATGATACTGACCATGATACTGTCATGACACTGACATGATACTGACATGATACTGACCATGATACTGACCATGATACTGTCATGATACTGACATGATACTGACATGATACTGACATGATACTGACATGATACTGATCATGATACTGACCATGATACTGACATGATACTGTCATGATACTGACCATGATACTGACATGATACTGTCATGATACTGACCATGATACTGACCATGATACTGACATGATACTGACCATGATACTGACCATGATACTGACCATGATACTGACCATGATACTGACATGATACTGACATGATACTGACATGATACTGACCATGATACTGTCATGACACTGACATGATACTGACATGATACTGACCATGATACTGACCATGATACTGTCATGATACTGACATGATACTGACCATGATACTGACATGATACTGACATGATACTGACATGATACTGACCATGATACTGTCATGATACTGACCATGATACTGTCATGATACTGACATGATACTGACATGATACTGACCATGATACTGTCATGATACTGACATGATACTGACATGATACTGACATGATACTGACATGATACTGTCATGATACTGACCATGATACTGACATGATACTGACATGATACTGACATGATACTGACCATGATACTGTCATGATACTGACCATGATACTGACCATGATACTGTCATGATACTGACATGATACTGACCATGATACTGACATGATACTGACCATGATACTGACATGATACTGACCATGATACTGTCATGATACTGACATGATACCACTGGAGAAACTTCAGGAAGGTCTTGACCCTCCCCCTGACAGAAATACATTTTCCTTAATCTTCCCCAAGTGATTAAAAACAAGTTTGACCCTCCCTAACAAAATACTAATTATATAATATTAATTCCCATTGTTTGCTTCCCGCACTGATTAGAAAAAAAAAACAGCAATTATAATTGTGACATGTCAAATACAAGACAAGGTGTCTACAAGGTCCATGTTCATTCACTTGTGCATCTGCCCGTTTAGTCAAATAGATATACCAGCAGCTTGGTGTGTGAGAGACCCGGGAGGGATTGCCTCCCAGTACTGCCAATCATATATTCCGTGGCCATGGTAGAAGCAACCCCTGTTGTATTTATTATATTGTATACTATTATAAAATATCGAATAGCTATACGCTCTGCCTTCCTTTCTCTCATTGTTCGCTTGCCCTCTTTTTCTCTCTCCCCCGCTCCCTCATACAGACAGTTGTGTGCGGTACAAAAAGACAGATCCACGCATCACTAGACTGTGTGTGTGTGTGTGTGTGTGTGTGTGTGTGTGTGTGTGTGTGTGTGTGTGTGTGTGTGTGTGTGTGTGTGTGTGTGTGTGTGTGTGTGTGTGTGTGTGTGTGTGTGTGGTGTGTGAGAGAAGACAGTTAACCCTCCCTAGGTCTAACATTTAAAAGGCATGACCGTCCAGCTTTTCCTCCAGTGAGGCCCTCCCATAAATATCGAACCAGCGAGCAGTTTGCGTGAGGTGGCAGTCTGCAGACTATGTTCTCATCTTTAGTAACCAGTGCACTCTGCATTGTGCCTAACATACACCCCTTAGCCGTTCTAAAATCACTGTTAGCCACAGCCTCTCTTGGGGCTCGTCCTCACCCTAACCGTGGTTCATGTAGCACCTCTCATAAGTTGGCCACCAGATGGTGCTGTGGTGCTGTGCCACAGTGAGCTGTCTGCAGTACGGAACTATTGGGAGGTAAATGCACTTAATTCTGTTTAATATGTATTGTGTGGTCAAACTGTTGACTAATTACTGTGGTGCTCTGTCACACAGTGCAATTCTGGATAATAAAACACGGCGAACAACACCCCGGTGCCCTGTATCTCATCAAAGGAATCCATCTGTGTGTGTGTGTGTGTGTGTGTGTGTGTGTGTGTGTGTGTGTGTGTGTGTGTGTGTGTGTGTGTGTGTGTGTGTGTGCGTGCGTGCGTGCGTGCGTGCGTGCGTACGTACGTGCGTGCGTGCGTGCGTGCGTGCGTGTGTATGGATGGGTACATCCTGTTGACGTGTGTATGTGTGCATAATTGCATGTGTGTTTGTATGCCCACTAGAATTTGTCTAAATGTGTGTATGAGTTTGGTGTCAGTCAGTCTTTCTCCTGTGTCTGTTTGTCTATGCATGTGTGTGTGTCACCATGCCATGTGTACGTGTGTCGTGTGTTTGTGTGTGTGGTGATGGATGGTATTTCAGTGAGCAGTGAGCCAGGCTCCAGGCAGCCAACACCACTTCAGTGCATTTGGGTGGGAGTGGTGTGTGTGTGTGTGTGTGTGTGTGTGTGTGTGTGTGTGTGTGTGTGTGTGTGTGTGTGTGTGTGTGTGTTAAAGTGGTGAGTTAAAAGAGCACATCACTGACTTTCAACCGTATTTCCATTTCTTAGTCATAGGGGTAACACGAATGAAAGTCTGCACATTCAGCTGCTGCTCCGAGTAAACTATGTGCAACTCACCACGTTTTGACCAACGAATAGTCAGGTGAGGAAGAACATTCGCTGGTTGATTTGGTCATAGGGGTGTCATGTCTATATTTGGATATTCCACTTCCTGGTGGGCAGCTCTATCATTGGCTGTAAATATAAAGCATCACCAATAAGAACCTTTAGGGGCAGTGCATGCATGCCTTGAGTAAAATAACTTTGATTTCTCCATTAATAGCTATAGGCCTGGCCTAACTATTCCTATATGCGGATATTCTTTCGTTGGCATTCTGTAGTCTATCTCTCCTGCACTGTCTCCCTCTCAGCTTTCCTAATGTCTGTCTCTCCTACACTGTCTCCCTCTCAGCTTTCCTAATGTCTGTATCACCTGCACTGTCCCCTCTCAGCTTTCCTAATGTCTGTCTCTCCTACACTGTCTCCCTTTCATTTATCCTACTGTCTGTCTCTCCTACACTGTCTCCCTCTCAGTTATCTTACTGTCTGTGTCTCCTACACCGTCTCCCTCTCAACTTTCCTACTGTCTGTCTCCACATATTATCTCCTTCTCAGCTTTCCTACTGTCTGTCTCTCCTAAACTGTCTCCCTCTCAACTTTCCTAGTAGGAACTTTCCTACTGCCTGTCTCTCCTACACCATCTCCTTCTCACCTTTCCTACTGTCTGTCCTACACTGTCTCCCTCTCAGCTTTCCTACTCTCTGTCTCTCCTGTACAGTACAGTCCCCTCTCAGCTTTCCCACAGTTTGTCTCTCCTACACTGTCTTCCTCTAAAATGTCCTACCGTCTGTCTCAGATCACCTCAGGTCTCCTCACGGGCCCTAAAAGTCCATCAATCTGTGCCTTTATCTGACTGTAGCCCCGAGACTTAGCCTCATCCCTTGGAAGTACTGAGTTATAGTTTCTGGGGGTTTATTGCCTTCTATTCGCTGAAACAAATCGATCACATGAACAGGTAAAAAAAGATGGAATGAAACAACACATCAGCGGTGCAGATGAGTGAAAAATCCTCTGGGGTTTTATTAGATAGGTTCAGCCTGTCTCTCCGAGAGCGGAGCCTATAGCGGTAAACATCAAACGAGACGGAGCAGCGCCAAGGAGAGATGAGAAGAGACGTGCAAAAGGACCTTGAACTGAAAAAAAGAAAGGAGAGGGGCTGGAGGAGAGACATCCAAACAAAACAACTCATTAAAATCAAACGCATGACTGTAGGACAGGAGGGGGGGGGGGAGAAGGGGAGAGGCAACAGGCGAGTGGGTAGCCGTGTGTGAAGGACGGGGTGCAGATAGATGAGGATCGATGAGGGAGAGAGACAGGCAGAGGGAGAGAGACAGGCAGAGGGAGAGGGAGAGGGAGAGAGGGAGAGACAGAGAGAGAGGCTCAGAGAGAGAGAGACAAAAAGATAGATAAAGACTGATATTACAGAGAGAGAGAGAGAGAGAGAGAGAGAGAGAGAGAGAGAGAGAGAGAGAGAGAGAGAGAGAGAGAGAAAGAGAGAGAGAGAGAGAGAATTTGCGTGTGTGTGTGTGTGTGTGTGTGTGCGTGTGCGTGCATGCGTGCACTCCAGAAAGCGATAAAGTACGAGAAAAGTCTCTTGGTGTGTGTTGCGTGTTTGTTTTGCTCTTTCGTTTTTTTGTTTTCGCCCACTTAAATGTTCCCCTCTCAAGTATTCAATATACTTTTCACATCGTTGTAACAGGGAGGGGGGGAAGAGAATGCCACCGGGATATACAGACTCAAACATCAAAACATTGATTGGAAAAGTCTGTGTGTGTGTGTGTGTGTGTGTGTGTGTGTGTGTGTGTGTGTGTGCGTGCGTGCGTGCGTGCGTGCGTGCGTGCGTGCGTGCGTGCGTGCGTGCGTGCGTGCGTGCGTGCGTGCGTGCGTGCGTGCGTGCGTGCGTGTGTGCGTGCATGTGTGTGTGTGTGAGTGATTTTGCAGTGAATGTCAAACCAGGGCACTGAGGTGTTCCCTAACTATCTTAACAAGCAGAATCTGATGACAGCAGGTGAGCAGGGAGTCGCTGCCGAATCGACTAATAATGGGCGTATTATGAAGCGCTCCCATCGGTGTCCTAAGCCGTTTCTTTCGGCAGAAAGCCGAGCTCTCAACTGAGTGTTACTTATTAAGAGCCGCATTGTGGGATGGTTCTGAGCATCACAAGGCCAGAAGCGTATGTGCGACTTTAGCTATGAAGGTTGCATGAAGACATAACCGACATGTGTGCACATTCGTTTTTATGTTTGTGTCTTTTTGGCTGCTGTTCTGTAGTCTGTTGGATGCGTGTGAAGGGGAGGGCGAGACACACAACCGAGTAGTAATTCCTCTTGTTCATCGGTAGAGAGGCTGTGTGTTGCACAACCGGGCTTCATGTAAAACACAGCATCCCGACTCGCATGGTCAATGCCCAAATCAGTGTTAATTTAAAGGTGCAATAGACAACATACAGCCACTAGATGTCGCACTTACAAGAGCTCTGTTGCACAAGATTTGTTATTTCCCTGATTCACATCTACTAGGCAGCAAGCATGTAGAATAGATTGAACCATTGTAACTCTATGGCTGCCTTCAAGAATACTGTAGGCTACCCTACAAAAACAAAAGCTCACATGATAACGGCAGCCGTCAACTTAGGTAAGCGAAACACTAATTTCATAATCATAATCATGATTTTTTGGGGAAACAATACTTTGATTACACACCTTTTAAAAAGCTCTGTGGATGTATTTTAAAAAATATATAATTTGTTAACAAATATTATCTGTACAAGCCGTTAACTCTGAGAGTGTACAACACATTTGTACTCCAGAGTTAAATGAACACTTCTTTAACAATGTGGTGCTGTGTTGGGGTTACTAAGTGATTACAAATGTTTTGGCAGATTCAGGCTCAGAACACCTCTAGGAGGCTCAGCAGTATTTTGATTCAGTTCAATGGTTCATGAATATTTTGTGTCTTTTCCTTCGTACGAGGCTCCTTTGAGTTTGAACAACACACGCGGATTAAACTACATGCACACGCACGCACGCACGTACGCACGCACGCACGCACGCACGCAGAGCATGCTGGCCAGTCTCAGTCTAACTTAATCCCCAACTTTGGCCATTCAATTTATATATGCAATATATTTATTTTCAGGACACCCAGTTGTGTTTTCACATTGCATATAAATGCTTTTTTTACCGTACAATTTTTAAGAAATTGTTAGAATCAAAGTTAAAATGACCCAAAGTGCATTATGCATACTTTTCTAGCTATTCACTAGGCTGCCCTGAATCGTCAGTCAAAGAGCGCAAGTCGAATTTGAACAGAGTTTTGAAGTGGATGCATGTCTAGGACGGCACTTTTCTTTTCAGGGTGCAGACTGCATTATGTAAACATTTCTGTTTTGTTACTTATTCAGCAGCCACAAGGTTGCTCATCCATGATATCCATTATAAACCAGTTTGACAACTACGCAGCAGTGTCTGGGCAAAAACTGAACAAAACACTATATTCAAAAGTTTGTTGACAAAATGTAATTTTCAGCAGGTCTGTGTTTATGAATGCCAAAATTGCATAATAAAATTGGGGTTGATTTCTACTTGCAGCCATTGTGCCTGGCTAGACATGGACAGCTCACTGGAGCACAGTTGCTCCTCTGTATTTAAAGGACCACTTCACCCATTTTCAACATCTTCATATAATTAGTTCTCACTAAGGCTCATTACAATATGGCACCATTTCTGTCTGTGTCTCAGAGGGAGAGCACTGCATCGGGAGCGGCGGGCACGGGCGGTATTTAAATACCCACGGTCGGGAATAGGCGGTCAAAATAAAACCTACGGGCCCGCAAAATCCCGCATCCTCCCGCAATAAAACAAATATAGAGCTTATATAATATACTTTAGCAAGATATGAATATGTCTACATGCAGAGGAGAACGTAATTTCCCCTTCTGTGCTGCAGACAAGTTACAATGCGAGCGGAGTCTCTCTCTCTCTCCCTCTCCCTCTCACTCTCTCTCTCTCTCTCTCGTTCTCACACTGTGCAGGTGTGCGCAGCTCGAGACAGTGTCACAATATAATATACCTATATAATATATGTCCCGTCACAATATAAAGACTTTCCCTCCATCTGTGAGAAACTCCTCACAAATAAACAGACCTTCGCCCGCGGGAGTGCCGCGGGCGCTGCAGGACTAAATTACTTTTTTTATTTTGCGGGAGGGAGCAGCGGACAGAAATGAACTGCAGGCGGTCAGAAATGAAATCACTGCGGGAATGCTCAGAAGTCCAACGGGAGCGGGCAGGAGCGGAATTAAGAAAATACTGTGCAGGCGCAGGGCTCTACTCAGAAGTCTGTAGACAGTTCAGAAACCCGCCTACCGGTGACATCATCGATGGGGAATCCAAGCTAATAGAAACTGCTTTCTATTCATGCAAAGTTAGCACGCTATAATAGAAGCAATTGTTCTCGTATTAATAAATACAATTAAAAAAATATATATATTTTTTTTAAATGACCAACCCACCTACCAATGATGTCACTAGGGTAGGCAGGTTTCTGAACTGTCCACAGCCCTTGTCTGAGACACAGACGGAGTAGATACTTTTTTTTACCATATTATAATGAGCATTAGTGAGAAGTGAAGAATGGTGAAAATGGGTGAAGTCGTCCTTTAAGGTGGAACCACTAAAGGTGCTATATAGACATAGAGTGTTTGTTCAGGAACTGGAGTCTAAAAAGAGAAAGATGCCAGGAATGACGTTATGTCCTACAGGTAGGCTACTTATTTTTGTTTAGTTTTAGGACAGCAATAGGCAACAGATGCTGGCTTAACCAGCTAGTATATTAAATATCACTTCTTCTTTAATAAAAATAAGAATAAGAATTGGTACGTGAACCAAATGACCAAATCACCTTTTGCTTGCTGTTTGAGATCAATAACGAGACCTGAATTTCCAATTCATAATTCTAGCAATCGTTTAGTAATAATTTAGTATTAATAAAATAGTATTCCTGGCCTGTTTAAGGCTATACAATTCTACTTCTACTAATCACAGACACTTGGTTTTTGGTTTTGCTCCCTAAGAAGTAGGTTAATGATAATTTTCTGATAGTTCAGTTAACATAAAATCGGGTATTTGGCACTCAATGAGATGTTTGCTAAAGTATATAAATAACACAGAATAATAAACAAACATCAACTTTCAGAGCAGAAACTTAGCCTAAATTTTAATTGGCCTGGGTGTGGAGAGTCGTAAGGGACCTAGATATTTAGCTGGCCCCGAAAAATAAAGGTTGAGAACCACTGAATTATTCCCCCTCACCCCAAGCTAGTACCATGTACCAGCAGACACCCAGCCTGTGTGTGTATTTGTGCATCATGTGACCCAATACGTGTGAAACCTCCGGCCGGTATTTACACTGTATTTGCATATCCGTGTTTGTGTAAACACGTACAAAATCTACGTCTCTACACGTGTGAGTGGATATGCGTGTGATACATTACGTGTACGCATATTCGTGCTTGTGAGTGTTTACTTGTGTCTCGATCAGGCGCATGTTACTGTGTGCGTGTGCGTGCGTCCGTCCGTCCGTCCGTCCGTCCGTGTGTGTGTGTGTGTGTGTGTGTGCGTGTGTGTGTGTGTGTGTGTGTGTGTGTGTGTGTGTGTGTGTGTGTGTGTGTGCGTGTGTGCGTGTGCGTGGGTATCCAGGTGGTTGCTCATTAGTGCGTGTTGTCTCTTAGTTGAGTGTTTTCCAGTCCAGTGTGCAGTCATGCAGAGTGACTGTGGGTTTTACTAAACTAAGTCTGTCTGTCTATCTGTCTGTCTGGCTGGACTTTCTCCGCCATTCTCCTTCGCTAAGTGCACTATGGCTGTTATAGGAGTACATGGACGCAAGTCTCTGATGTCAGTCTTATGATGTCAGTACGGTGACATCAATCATCTCCATATTTTGGCATGAAAGCGAGAGACAGGCAGACAGACAGACAGACAGGCAGATAGACAGGCAGGCAGGCAGGCAGGCAGGCAGGCAGGCAGGCAGACAGACAGATAGACAGACAGACAGACAGACAGACAGACAGATAAAAGCAGAATTTGTAGATAGAAGTCTGACTTTACTTTTTCTGCCTGTCTGTCTCCACCGTCTGTCGATTTCTCTCTCTCTCTCTCTCTCTCTCTCTCATCTCCCCCCCACACACACACACACCCCTTTATCATGTCCACTCCTTATCTTATTCTTCCGTTTGTGAAGCGCTTCACCTCCACCTCTCTTTGTTATGCTCTTTTCATCTGACATTGTTCGTTTTGATCCACTGTCTTTTACTCTGTGGTCTCTTGCTCTCACTCGTTCTCTCTCTCTGTCAGTCTCTCTCTCTCTCCTCTCTCTCTCTCTCTCTCTCTCTCTCTCTCTCTCTCTCTCTCTCTCTCTCTCTCTCTCTCTCTCTCTCTCTCTCTCTCTCTCTCTCTCTCTCTCTCTCTCTCTCTCTCTCTCTCTCTCTCTCTCTCTCTCTCTCTCTCTCTCTCTCTCTCTGGGCCAAAAACTCTTTAATTACATTAGCTTCCCAACATTTTCTCAGGCTGGTCATAATCTCTCAATCAGAAATCTAACTGTCTGTCTGCCTACCCCTCTGGCTGCTGACAGCCCATGCACTGCTGTTGAGTCTCTCACACGTACGGGCACATTTTTACTGTTATACACTTTATCGTAACATCACTTCTGTTGTTTCATCCTGATTAAAACAGATAATGTTTTAATTGAGTCTTAATTGGCCCCTAAGTTTTAAGTTATCTCTTCTATTTTTTTCTGACAGTCTGTTGAGGGTTCTTGTGCTCTAGAAAGGCACTGCAAATCAAATTCATTATTGTCGTGTTGTTTATTAAAACATGGATACTAGTGGGCTGATGCAGCCTATAACGTGAAAGCCAGTTGCTTCTCTCTTCCCCTCTCTTTTCTATGTCTTATTTAATGCGTAAAATGTTATTGTCTCATGTACAACACCGGGGGCTGGTTGGGAGGTTGCCTTTGGTGCAGTGCAGAGCTCACCAAGGCTCTCACTGTCACATATACTCACATTCACAAAGACAATCTGTCAAAATCACACTATTCTATTCATAAGTCTGAGCGCAAGTCCTGCCTACAAGGTGGAGGGATTAGTGAGGAAAATAAACATCCAAAACGTGAGTGACTGTCAGTGTTTTAATCCTGTCAGTCAGGACCACATGTTTAACTTTCTTTCTTTATCTCTTTCATGTTAGTTCATGCAGGACACAGTCTATACGCCCAGCTATAAGCAGCTGTCAGTCCGCTGATTGAAGAAGTGTTTCTAATCAACTACGCATTTCTAGCAACAATAACAGCCATTCTCACAGCAAGGCCATACAGTTAAATATGTTTCCCAATCCCTCCTATATACTGATCCCTGCTACATCAATGCTGCCACACAGGTGCTCGGGTGGGGCAGTAGTAAAGTCACTGCCCACCACCACAGAGGTTGTGGGTGTTAATCCAGCGTGGTGCATCCGAACTTTGTCGGGCGTCTATGCGAACACAATTGGCTCGTGTTCAGGGGAGGGAAGCCGGGCGGGGAGGGTGATATTGGTCATTGCACATATACACTCCTACGGACTGGGGCGGCACCTGTATGCAGGGAGTGTTGGGCGGAAGGAGTAGGACGAAGGCCCTACGTCCTCCCGGTGTGGGCTCCTCACTGGCAGGTGAGTCAGTAGCATACAACAGCAGTAACAACACAGAAATGTGTGTGGGGAGGAATTAATTGGCATAACGACTAAATTGGGGAGAAAAAGGGTCTAGAAAATAATTGGCTACTCCAAAAAGAAAAAGGGGGAAAAAAATCCATCACCCCAGCCCCCCCCCAATTGGCGAAAAGCTACTCACCAATAACAGGAGCCCGTCTTCGGTATAAGGCGGCGATTGGCTCCAGGAACCGGCAAGAAATCAAATAAACAAGGGGGGTGTTTGGGTGTGTTGGGGGTATTGGTTTGGGCTTAGAAATGCATGTGTTTGTTGTTCTGACGGACAGTTGCTTGTGTGTTATTGGGAGATGGTGTCGTCGTCGTGGTTGGGGTTTAAGTCCACAACCGTTGTCCCTCGGAGAGAAGACCCGGCCATACCCTCTGCCGATGATGGTTGAGTATTTTTACTGGAACCTCCCCCTAGATTGAGTATTTTTACTGGAACCTCCCCCTAGAGGCAGAACATGAGGAGCAGTCAGACTACTATAGGTGCAGAAAATGATATTTCTTTGCCTAATATATATATATCTCCTCTGACATTGGAGAAAATCACTGCATTAGACTGGTATTGGTGGACTATTAGTATTAAAAATGATTCACAGACGTTTTTACAATTGATGTATGACTAATAATGACAATGATAATTTGTGATGCCATTGGAAATT
>NC_139945.1:16672351-16676226 GCF_963454915.1 Gymnoscopelus microlampas | reverse complement strand
GAAAAGCTACTCACCAATAACAGGAGCCCGTCTTCGGTATAAGGCGGCGATTGGCTCCAGGAACCGGCAAGAAATCAAATAAACAAGGGGGGTGTTTGGGTGTGTTGGGGGTATTGGTTTGGGCTTAGAAATGCATGTGTTTGTTGTTCTGACGGACAGTTGCTTGTGTGTTATTGGGAGATGGTGTCGTCGTCGTGGTTGGGGTTTAAGTCCACAACCGTTGTCCCTCGGAGAGAAGACCCGGCCATACCCTCTGCCGATGATGGTTGAGTATTTTTACTGGAACCTCCCCCTAGAGGCAGAACATGAGGAGCAGTCAGACTACTATAGGTGCAGAAAATGATATTTCTTTGCCTAATATATATATATCTCCTCTGACATTGGAGAAAATCACTGCATTAGACTGGTATTGGTGGACTATTAGTATTAAAAATGATTCACAGACGTTTTTACAATTGATGTATGACTAATAATGACAATGATAATTTGTGATGCCATTGGAAATTCCTGCTGATCTCTAACTATTTATTAGAGATTTGAACATTATTTGAGCAAGCCCTAAATATAGCCTACACTTTGAAAGTATAATATATAGCCCTGGTATTCATTTCTAAGTTTTTTATAAAGCTAAAGAGCTTAGATAAGTCAAAGTGAAAGCCAAAGCGATGAATCAGATCATTGCGATTAGTTAATTAGTTAATTAATGGTTTGTTACCGTGGCCTCCTGAAGAGGAGGAGGGAGGAAGAGCTAACACAGCTGCTCCTCCTCCTCCTCTCTCCTCCTCCGTTGGTCTGGGAGCAGACGTTGGCCTGGCGCGCCGCGGCCTTCTGCTTGTAGTGGTTACTGTGGAGCTTGTACTTCATCAGCAGGATGAAGATGAACACCAGCACCGAGGCCACAATGATCCCACCGATGATGATGATCATGGTGCCACCCAGGAACTGTGGGGTGGAAGGAGGAGGAGGTGGTGGGGGTGGTTGAAGGGTGATGAGTGGAGGGTGGTTGGTTGGTGGATCGAAGGGTTGAGGGGAAAGGACAGGGAGGAAGAAGACCATCAGCATGTGTTAGCTATTCAAATTACTATGAAGGTTTTACAATGCACAGTAAAAAATCCAGTGTTCATTTTACTTTGAGAATGTATACATTCTCTGAGTTACAAATGGATACAAAAAAAACAGGGGTGACCGGGCCTTTGCGGTGGCTGCCCCCCAGGCTCTGGAATAATTTGCCCATACGTATCAAAGCTGCCCCAGTCGATAGCTATTTTTAAATCCTTATTAAAGACTTATTTCTTCTCCCTGGCCTTCAGTGATAGCTGATGTAGCCCTGTCTTTCTTAACTGGTGCTAATGTTTGTTTGTTTGTGCTTATTCATTGCATGCTATTGTCTGCTTATATTGCATTGCTTTCTTTTTGTTTTTACCTGTACAGCACTTTGGTTGACCTGGTCATGTTAAGTGTGCTATATACTTTGATTTGATTTGATTTGAATACACTACACCAACATATTTCAACCACAAGCGGTCTTCATCAGCCTGATGAACTTGAGTGCCCAGATCTTTTTTTTATCTGGATACATTAACACTATAAGACTATTGCTGTGTGACCTTCACGTGCATGCAGGTGATTCGATTTCAATCACCTAGTGCTTAAACAAATTCAATTCACATTAAAAGCACCCAAGAAGCACAGTCCTCTAGTTAGAGGACTTTAAACGATAATCATTATCGGCAGAGCAATTAATGGCCTTTGCAGGTCTTGACACAAAGCAGGGAACCAGAACACCTGGTGCTAACACACAAGAAAGGTGGGCCTAATTAACAACGACAACCCACTGCAAGAACATTGTTTTTGTTGCATTTATATCACACAACTTGGTCTGTGTGTCCTCCATGGATCGCCTACAAAGGAGGGATGTCAAATATTTTTGCTGGTTAGATATGGCTGTCAGAATTGCACATTGTAAAGGGAATATGCTGACACGCCCACATCAAGAATCCAACATTAACTCAATGCTTGGGGATCTTGACAATCGATGGAAGATTTTGTAAAGTTCCTGCAAGGATCAGACCAAAAACACACACAAATGTGCTGGGTTGTTATCATCTGAGACTGAGTGCCCCAGTTTATACAATCCGGAACTACCCTTTCAGTATAATGATGATTCGGGTCACATACAGACATTATGCAGTGTATAACACACCTAAACCAATAGAAACCCCTTCCATCACTGGAGACTAGTGACAGAGTTCATGCAACCGCACACACTCACACTCAATCTACAATTTAGGCATTTAGCAGACGCTCTTAGCGACAAGTGCAAAAACTAAAATTGCATGAGCCCAAAAGATTGCATGAACCCTAGTCTAACTAATGACAGGGGAAATGGTCAAATAAGAGTGAAAAGAGTGGGCGCGCGCATGCACACACACACACACACACACCACACACACACACACACACACACACACACACACACACACACACACACACACACACACACACACACACACACACACACACCTGGTCTCGTATGGAGTGACAGCGTCCATACTCTGCCTCTGTGCTGAAGGACACACAGCCGACCAGCTTGGTCCCTGTCAGAGCCGTGACCCCGTCGTCGTACACAGCCAACACACACAGCTCATAGTCCCTGGACGACGCCAGGTCACTGAGCAGGAAGTACTTGTGATTGGCCGGGATCATCCTGTACAGGGAAGGGGGTAGAGATGGAAACGACAGAGATAAAAGAGATAATACAAGAAAAGATAATATAAAACTTGACTTGACTTGACTTGACGTGCCATTCTATGCCATGCCTTGACTAGACATGAAATGACATGACATGACAGGATTTAAACCATAACCATTGAACCACTTCCCTCATCAGAAAACAGGCTCAGAGTTTAATGGTAGCGCTAGCTTAGCCTGGTAAACCCTCCCTCCGGAAATCTAATTTGTAATTTTATTTCGGGAGTGAGTCTGACGTGATCGCCCATTCTGCAATTTTGGCTGTGGGCTGGAGTTGGGCGGGAGTAATACCGTTGAATGACAACCCCTTCAGCCAATCAGCAGTGTTCCCCTTCAGCCAGTGCATTTTTACCACCTCCAGACTAATGTGACTCGACAGGACTTTTGAGACGGCCATGCCCAAAATAGGTTGCCTTATTCGGATACATGCGTGTCACTGCCCGCCCCTGCCGGTTCTCAGAATTTTTATTTTCAAATAGGCTCTGTCATGATTAATTGACCATATATATGAAGTTAAACAACTAAATTCTATCCAAACGATATCTTAAAAGTAAATTCCGTGCCTCAAAAAAGAAGTTTGATAGCGTTTTAAAACCGAAAGTAAGAAGTAAATAAAACGCACGAAAAACAATGGCTGCCATTCGTTTTTGGTCGGCTGCACTCGGTTCCATTCGGGCTCACTCGAACTCGCCACCTGATTGGCCAACTTTCGCTGTCAATCACAGAACGATGAGCAACGACGCTGATAGGCTCGTCCATTTGGTAAACGGGCTAGAAACGCCCAGACAAGCCTTCAGGCCAGACTCCCTCCTGAAATCAAATGGAAATGAGATTTTCCGGAGGGAGGGGCTTTACCAGGCTAGCGCTAGCTAGCACTAAAACATCGTCAAATTTAGGTGTAAATGCACCCAAGACGCATTGGAGAACTACTTGACCACTTACGTAAACCCTACATTGAGTAGGTTGAGTAGTAGCTATAGCCTCAGGGCTAGTACTAGCTATAAGCTTGTAGCTCTGCTATTTTCTGTGAAAGCTTTCCCCAGAATGCAGATGCTGGGGTTTAAGTGCCAAAGGGAATAGTATGCGTGCACCCAAGCACGCGCATAAAACAATGCACGCGTGTT
>NC_139945.1:16667351-16669851 GCF_963454915.1 Gymnoscopelus microlampas | reverse complement strand
CCCTTGAAGCAGAGCTGTGGGGTGCGTCTGCCATTTTGGGGCTCTCAGTGTCACACTGGAAACCCTGCAGGCCAATCAACGGACAGAGTCCACACCAGAGGTCAACGAGGGTCACACCACGCAGCTGTTCCATCTCTACCTGCTGTCAGGCAGAAATGTCAACTTTTTACGTGTCCCCCCCTACTTCTTCATACTATACAGTGTCACAAAAAGGAGCAAAAGTTCTCATTGGTGGGCTACGGGCAGTTCAGAAACTTGCCAACCAATGACATTGGTATAGGCAGGTTTTCTGAACTGTCGCACAGCCCTCCTTTGAGACACAGAGTGAGTAGACAGAAATTATTCAACAAATTAAACCATGGAGGGTAGCACTCAGAAATAAAAGCCTTGTATTGTTGTTTCATATCACTCATGTTGACAAACGTTTTGGCTATCCAGCCTTCATCAGTGTCACACTGAAATGATGCCATCTTTTAATGAGCATTAGTGAGGATCAGTCATATGAAGATATGATGAAAATGAGTAAAAGTAAAAAATACTTGAGATACAAGCATTCACAGAATTTGATGTGTTTAATTATTCTGGTCCAACATGTAGACTGATCCATATGGGTATTAAAACTATCATGAATCCATCTATTTTCCCTTGGCAGGTTGAAGTACAACCCATCATACTGTAATGAAAAAACAAACAAAAAAAGCTTAAAAATGCTTAGAGCCAAGCCAAGGTTACACTGTGATAAAGATTATATTTCATATTACCATTACCCTCTGCACATTGTGTAACAGAAGTCCAGTAAGTTTCAGTGGTGTAAAAAGTACTCTGTTATTTTACTGATGTTTAAGTAAAAGTAGAAACGCCACAATATAGAATACAGGCACACAAGGGGAACATGTTGTGAGCTTGTAGATCGGCTTTTTTCAAATAGATAAACTATAACATAGGGCTTAATGTTTGTTTTGTAATAATAATTGTAGTGGACTAAAAAGTAACATTTTACCTCTGAGATGGAGTAAGTACCGGTACTGAAAAAATGTAAATAGTAAAATTACCTCAAAATTGTAGTTAAATACTTAAGTAAATGTACTTAGTTACTTTCCACCACTGCAGACTTTACATTTGCATACAGTATAACGGTTACAGACAAATAACTAACTAGCAGCAGATCTAGTAGCAAATATTCAAACGACAACGCTGAAGGCCAAAGTGGAAAAGGTTTACATGTGTTGTTGTTGTTGTTGTTTTAACAACAACCCTCGTGTCCCTTTTCTGGGCATGTCATAATAGGCAAATATTTGGCGAAAATAACAGATCCACAAGCTCATGATGTGACACATTGTGAGCTTGTAGCCAAGTACAGAGTACTACATACCCCTGGAGGACCCCAGTCAACAAAGTATATCTGGGTTTTAAAGGCTCTATGACATTCATTTTAACTTTTTTAATGTTTTTTGGGGGGGTTTTATGACCTCAATTACACCCCAAAAAAATGAACTTTGAACATTCAGTGGATTTTCTGTGGTCTGGGGTTTTCTGAATAATTAGGCTGAAAAGTAATCTGTGATTGGACCTTGGACTTTGATGTCATAGGCCATTAATCCCGCCCACTCTCCTCCTCCCCCCTCCCCTCCCCTATCCTTTCCTTTGGAAAAGGAGGCGATGATTGACAGGCCCTCAACAGTGACACCCGCAGGCAAAAATATGTATTTTTTCATTGCAGTTGAAAAGGCTTTAGAAATGTGAGAGAAAAACACCTGCAATGGATCACTGGAGTGGAATTTTCAGTTAAAACCTTGTATACACGTTTGAAGGACCATGATAAATACTTGTAATGTAACTGAATGTCATGAAAGCTTTAAGTGGTTGATATGCGAGTGGTCACAATGGATATAAAAAACACATTGCATGACCATACATGTACAATTCCTTCTAAAGCAGAGAGTAGACAGTCTTTGTATTTCTGTCACTGTTGAGACCGACAGAAAGCTGAGAGGGAGACAGAATATGAGAGACAGACAGTAGTAAAACTGAGAGAGAGACAGTGTAGGAAAGACAGACAGTTGGAAACTGACAGGGAGAAAGTGTTTGTGAGGCAGACAGTAGTTGACACATTAAGCGCCAAAAACAAAATATTCCGTTTTTTGCAAATACACCTGTGGAGTGCCATAAACCGTTTTTTCTTTTCACAAGAGGGCGCTCTAACGGAACTTAGGAATAGGTCGGGAAGGGAATGGACGAATGTGACGTCATCCCCAAAAAATGGACGTGCATCCGCCTCAATGATGGGATCTTGAGAAAAAGGTCCATATATCCATTATCTTTTTTTTGTGGTCAAAACAAGCCATTTTCGACGGGCGATCTCTCTGCAATGTCGGATCGCGGTAGAAATGTTATTGTTCCAGTCGTTAGACCGGACCCTTGGCCATCACCCAGACACCTTTGTTTACATCCGGGTCCTCGTTGTGGCTTCTGCAGCTCTAAAAAGATCGCCAATAAACGG
>NC_139945.1:16602351-16662351 GCF_963454915.1 Gymnoscopelus microlampas | reverse complement strand
GGCTATTTGAAAATAGCAGATCTACAAGCTCAGAAGCGTTCTGAGCTTGTAGATCGGCTATTTTCAAATATTTTAGTACTAATAAGTATTACTTTTGGTACTTTAAGTACATATTGATACCAATACTTTTGTACTTTTACTCAAGTAAAATTTTCATTCCAGGATTTTACTTGTAACGGAGTACTTCTACATTGCAGTATTGATACTTTTACTTAAGTAAAACATTTGAGTACTTTTTCCACCACTGCTTGTGCGTCTCTCTCTCTTTCTATCTGTTTCTCTTTCTCTCTCTCAATTCAATTACATTCAAAGCAAAGCAAAAAGCAAAGTTTGTTGTTTACCCAGGGTGTCGGACTAAGCACGAAGCTTGTTTCCAGCCGGACCCTGCATGGAAGCCTTGCTCAAGGGCTATTCAGCGGTGATTCATGATTGATGTGATGAATTGGGGAATCGAACTAGGGACCTTCCGGTATCAAGGCCGCCCCTCTAACCACTAGGCCACCGCTGCCACTTGAGGCCACCGCTGCCACATTCAAAGGGGCTTTATTGGCATGAGAACATATAGGTGCACGTTGCCAAGGCAAAAGTGAAATAAAGAAATGTGTAAAGTAAACAGAGCTTTGTTACATTGCAACTTACAGAGAACTATCTTAGAATTGTGCATTTGCTATCAGAATAAGTTATACATCCACCACGTAGGAAAAGTTTGCTTGGGATAAACGTTTGAAAAAAATCTGGCAGAAATATTTCAATGTTATGCATTCACTTTCACACTCTGACACACACTGAAAGTGCAAACCCTTCTCAACCGCGCTAAACAGTTTCATATGTCAACACACATCCTTTACACACACACACACACACACACACACACACACACACACACACACACACACACACACACACACACACACACACACACACACACACACACACACACACACACACACACACACACACACACACACACACACACACCCCTATCTCTCATGTCAGCCAACAATAGATGACATAGATGTCCCCTGTTCCCTCTCTCGCCCTCTTTCTCCATGACACATGTATTGTCACCAGATGGACTGCTATCTATAGCCTCACTTCCAGGTTTTTGTGTGTATTTGTGTGTGTGTGTGTGTGTGTGTGTGTGTGTGTGTGTGTGTGTGTGTGTGTGTGTGTGTGTGTGTGTGTGTGTGTGTGTGTGTGTGTGTGTGTGTGTGTGTGCGCGTGCGCGTGCGCGTGCGCGTGCGTGTGTATACCAGGGGTATAGGCAACCTGTGGCTTTAGAGCCGCATGTGGCTCTTGGGCCCTCTCCCGTGGCCTCCCAGTTGCTTGGGCAAAGAAGTATGCAAAGGAATAATAGGTTTTATTTCTGTTTTTTTTTACTTCAGGCATAAAGTTAAGTTATTAAAGTAAAGTTATTAGTAAAAAAAAGTGTCGCCCATACACCAGATAAAAATAAGAAACTAATCATTGAAGGAAAATAAAGAATGTATTACTGCTTGGTTTCTTTTCTTTCACCACCATCGTTTCTGGCTTACTGGTATACTTGATCTGCTTTGAGAAATTAGCAAACAATAAAAAAAAAAAGTAATACTGAAACACCAGAAAAAGCACACAAAAAAAGCCACTCCTTGCCTACCCCTGGTGTATACCATAAATACCATACATTAATGTAAAGAGTATAACCTTCCATTGCTTCTTCAGAAGGGAACCGCACACTCCTTCATGAAAACGCAATGGACTTACCTTCTTGGCTTCGCCGGGTGCTATATCAAGACGCCGATATGCGTTGTCAAATGAAATGCATTAGAGTTCAAGGCCAAGTCCATTGTGTTCTCATTGAGTGTGTGGAAGGTTCTACTCTTTTACATATTTGTATGATTTTTTATTTATTTAATTTTTTATCCCATGATTTTTAACCATTTTTTCACTCAGTGCCAATGCCTAAACTGTAATCCTGGGCGCTACTCTCCCTCTGCCAGACTGGGGAGAGCCCCGAACTGAGCTCATGCTTCCTTCAATGCATGAGGAGTTAGCGTCTCCGGCGGGAATCGAACTTGCTGGGGCTGTGGCTGTGGCTGTGCGCACGCACACACACACACACACACACACACACACACACACACACACACACACACACACACACACACACACACACACACACACACACACACACACACACACACACACACACACACACACACACACACACACACACACACACACACACACACACACTATACGTTTAGTCAAGAAAATATTAGACTATTAGCCAAATTTGACAGTTTATCATATATATATATATATATATATATATATATATATATATATATATATATATATATATATATATATATATAACATATTTTATGTACCATACAGGAGTAGAGGCATCAAGCCTCATAGGCCTATTTTCCTCATCAATACATCAAAGGCGTAATGGTTCAGGTCTAACATTACTTTGGCTGGATGGCTAGATGGCTTTATACCAAATTGAAACGTCTGATTCTAAAGTCAGGATGTTAAATTGGCCTTGTGACATTATCGCTGCATCAATGTCTGGGACCGGTGCCATTTCCTCAATGAGCTCCAGTCATAGCTGACTTTTAGCTCTCAGTTCCAGGCAATGCTATAGACACAAAAAAACTTCACCAGAAATGGACAGTGGAGTTATGTATCCAGAACAATCTTGGCCCTTGGGGTGGGGGAGGTGGTGGGGATAGAAAATGTCCTCCCTGATTATAGCCATGATTGATTTCATTTCGCACCCTCAGTGCCCTTACAACCTCCCCTGTCTGTGTAAACGCCATCACCCTCCATTTTCTTGGGCGACTGGCGGCATTTATCTCCTAGCGCCAGTCATGCCAGCTCCCTACAGCCGCTACGTTAAAGTGATGGATGCTAACCCGCCTTCTCTCCTTCTCTGCATGTCACTGCTGAAGCTATAACACCTAATAGCTTGAAACCAAATAGCTCAGCAAAGGACCAAGGCTAAAGCTATGTCAGCGCGTAGGAAAAGCTTGGCTGATGGATCACTTTGGCACATTAAAAGGGATACTGTCATGAGTTCTAAAATCCATTTGCGCTGGATGGCTATTTCAATGTCATGTCTTTTTAGAGAAGTAATATGATTGGCGAAGATATGTTCCTACCGCAACAATGCTTTGTGTAAAGTGTGTCTAGTTTGGCTTGATTGGTTGATTTGACAACCCTTGTCATAATTCAATGAATTAACTTTGTTATTGTGAAGCCCCTTTGTAGGTGAATTGATTATAAAGATCACAATTTCTATTTGGCCAAAGGAGAAATAGACCATTACGACACACAGGCCCACAAGCAGTCACGCTGTACAAGCTTATAGCATGGCACCAAACATTGCATTATGATTTGTGTAGCTTCATTCACAGAACACAAACACGGTAATGTAAAACTGGGAAAGCTGATTAGACAACAGTAGCTGTTAAAAGGGTTACTGAGGGTCAAACAGAAAATTAGGCCTCACACTTGATTAATACTCCATAACATAGATTTGGTCCAGCATAGGTCCTGATGAAGACTTGTTAAAGGCCTGATTGTACTTGCCGAGTCTGTGTAGGGAGGATCTGCAGTCATCGTTAACAACGTGGTTCTAATTATAGTACAATTTATATGTGAAGAAGAGCAGGATGAGCTGCACTCCATACAAGGCAAGATTTAATGACCTTCTTCTGGGCAACTGAAGAACTTATGGAAATACAAGAGGCCAATGTGAGAAGAAGTCTAGTTAACGCTATCTCGCATCAATTATTTCTGTACGTTCCTGTTATCCTCTGAGAAGTCTTATTTATTTCGATTTCTATTCTGTTCTACTTGCATTCAACAAACCTGCCAACAAAATCACTTGAAGTTCAAGTCCTTTATTGTCATATAATATAATATGATATAATATAATATAATATAATATAATATAATATAATATAATATAATATAATATAATATAATATAATATAATATAATATAATATAATATAATAAAGTGGCAGTGACGGATCTCCCATCAACCTCTCATCAAACGGACGATCCATGTTTGTTGTTCTGGCACATGTGTGCGTGCAGTGTACTTGTCCGTGCATTGATTGTGTGTGGTCATCTGGGATGGACACGGATGTCCCCACGGACATGAGCTGGTGATGAAATGTACATCATATGATGCTAGTATAATTTGTATAATACAAATTATGATATAATTATAATTTGTATAATAAGCTATGTATAATTTGGCTGCATTGTATTTTAGACTGTTAAGACTCACTCTACCTACAGTACCTTTGAGCTGGGCACATAACACCCAACTTCTCCAGAGGAGCTATAGTACTCTGTGACCAACAACAGTAGTAAACTGTGCTTGTATTAGTGTGCAGCTTAGTGTTGTATAATCACTGTATAAATGGGAACCAGCTTCAACACAAAACAACACAAGTTCCAAGAGGTATTACGGTATCCTTAACCAGTCGTGGAAAGTAACTGTACTCCAGTACTGTACTTACAGTAAGTACAATTTTGAGATATTACTTTACTGGAGTATATCCAATTTTCTGTACTTTTACTTTAATCTCAGAGGCAAATGTTGTACTTTTACTCCACTACAATTGTTGGAAACTTTAGTTACTATAGTTACTTTGTAGATTTTGATTATCATTACAAAAAACATACATTAACTACTTCAGCCCTATGCATTTTGGCCATTTGAAAATAGCCGGCTATTTTCTAAAGATTCTTATACATTTGAAAACTTGTGAAATGGGACATTCTGCATAATGAGTACTTTTACTTTGGGTACTTATTATTTTGATACCAATACTTTTGTACTTTTACTCAAGTACATTTTTGATTCTGGACTTTTACTTGTAACAGAACATTTCTACATTGCAGTATTGATACTTTTACTTAAGTAAAACATTTGAGTACTTTTTCCACCACTGTCCTTAACATACAGGTGGATCCTATAAAAAGAATGTGGGCTGCTTCCAATATGATAGATTACTACTGTAGGCGTTAGTATAGCTGCCCTCGCTGTGCCTGAACAGGTGCAGGTCTAGACAAGCAGAGAGGCGTGAATGAGAGGGAGAGGAGAGTGGGCCATTAGAGCCTCTTACATTGCTTTGGAGAGATTACACATCGCACAAGCTCTCCCACACGGTGCTCTCTACTCTTGCGTGTGTCATTTAGAGGCGCGCTCACAGTTTTTAACCTGCACTTTTAAACATGAGCGATGAGTCTTTAATAGGGGTGTGCCGATATATCGTCCCGCGATATATCGCGATACGTTTTCGCGACGATATGTATCGTTTTGGGGAAAAAAAATATCGTTTTGAAAAAAAAAAAAAGAAAACATTTTTTTTTTTTTTTTTTTACACCAATCAAAATAATCAGGCATGCAAACAGCCCCGAGGTGAAAAGGGTGACAACATGTTGTTTTTTTTCGGTTCAGGTGTCACACTATTGCCCTATTTGGATTCAAAACGGCTGAAAAGCTACAAGTTTGCATGTCTGAATAATGCAAAAACAGAATTATTTGTTTGCATTTCCTTTTTTTCTCCCCCATTTATTTTCATAATAAAAAAAGTGCGTATTGTATCGTATCGAAATCGTATCGAAGTTGTGAGCCAAATATCGTATCGTATCGTTTCGTGAAATGAGTGTATCGGCACACCCCTAGTCTTTAACATATTGTTGCGACTTCACTGTTTGTACTTGTTCGCCCCAAGCCGTCTTTAGTTTTAAGTGGTGCTATGGACAGCAATGAAATGGCAAAGATAGTTACCGTCCCCAAATGCTCCAGCTAAAGCTCATTCCTCTTCATCACCCATCACTAAAAGGTAAGTAGGAAGCGCACTCAGCTCTGCCTTTTCTACTTCATCAGGATGGAAAGCAGAGGGAGAGACTGTCAGGGGGGACACAGGAGAGAAGCCTCCAGTTGGTTTTGTCCATAGTAGAGCTATTGTGAATCAGCAGCCTTTTATATAAGGCCCTATAGGCGGAAATAGCTAAAAGTGGACTTTTCTGAGGAATATTCACATGTACACTAATACTGACCATCAGCTGAAGTACCTGGAAGTTCATAAGCTCAACTTCTCCCCTGGCCAAGCAGTGATTCACTCATGCCAGTGTGGCAGAAACCAGGTTCTGAATCTCGGGTAGAACATAAAACTTGCGGATTGTAAGTGTAAAAGTCTAAAAACTAAATCCCTGGAGTCAAAGTCTACCTGTCGTAGATAGAGCACACACATTGTGCACTGCTGTGAAGTGTGGTTTACCTTTAAAATGTTTGGCCTCTGAGAGGAAGACAGTTTTTCCCCGAAACTGCAGGCGTGTCAAAATGATGATGACCTGTCAGTTTTTGCCGAGGGTAAGTCTGCTGTGCACACTTGGTTTTATTTATTTTTTTCATTATGTTCCTCTCTCTCACTCTCTCTCTCTCTCTCTCTCTCTCTCTTTTTTTTAGATCATTCTTTCACATACAACTAGTGCAGTATTCAACCCCAGAGAAATCCTTGATCAAGGGAACAACAGCTAGTGGCCTGAAATAAAGAGTGACTCCAACGCCCTTTAGAATGTATCCCACTAGATACAAGGGAATCGAAGTGGAGTGGATAGTGAATCCGTCCTCGTAACCTTTACGCATCAACCTCTCTCTCTCTCTCTCTCTCTCTCTCTCTCTCTCTCTCTCTCTCTCTCTCTAGCGTAAATAAACAACACATAAATCTTGTTGAGTTGGTATTTTGTCAAATAAATGTGCAGGATATCATTGACACTTGTCATCTCGTTGTGTGTATGTGTGTGAGAGAATGGAAAAAGAGACCGAGGGAATGAGGTAAAGGGAGAGAGAGTGAAATTACTCTATGAAGTGAGCTTTATAACTTTAGAATTATTTTAACAACTGAGAGGGTTAAACAATTTTGCTCGACTTTGGAAAAAATTACATTGTTGCTTGATTCAGTAACAGAGCCTCTGTGACTGCAGTCTGTCAGTGTATGTTGTGTCTGTATTTGGTGAACTAAATGTGTAGGCTATACTGTAGTTGTAATGGATAGACTATTCCAACAACTGCTGTCAAATGCTGACGCTGTTGTGTCACATCACGCCTCTGATTCTGCAACACCAGCATGCTGTGTCTGTCTGTCTATCAATCTATCCAGCACAGAGTTGTACAACAGATGGATGGACATGGTCCAACAGTGTAGTGATATCGAGTCCAGTGAGCCTCTCTTATGTCTCGTGTTAGTCCCAGTGCTAGTCCCAGTCGGACCAGAACCCATTAGGGTGAAACTGTCCACCCCACCACACATGTTCAAGGGCTTGATTTGCCTGTTGGGCCACAGAATGGTCGCATTTAATGCATTTTGGTATTTTGTTAGAAGTAGAGAATTGACACGGCCGTTGGATTCCCAACTGTCCTTTGACAACATCCCAGAACATTCAAGGACGACTTCACCCATTTTCAGCCTATCTTCATATAATTGGTCCTCACTAATGCTCATGATAAAATGGTACCATTTTTGTCTACCCCGTCTGTGCCTCAGAGGAGGGCTGTGGACATCAATAGGGAATCCAAGGTAATAGAAACTAGGGTTACTATTCCTGGAAAGTTAGCATGCTATAATGGAAGCCATTGTTCTCGCGTAAAAAAAAGAAAGAAGTGAAATCAAACAAAATGTCTGTTTTTAGAATGTCTTCTAAAAACTGTTTTTTGAAAAAAACGTATGTTTCTATATCAGTGGTGCTCAAACTTTTTCATGTCAAGGACCCCCAAAATGATATTTATTTGGCCGCGGACCCCCATCTCAAAATATTTTGTTCCAGGGACCTTCAGAAGCTAAGATTTGAGTTACAAATGTTCGCTTGAAAAAATATAAATTCAAAGATTTGCAAACATTTTTACGATTTCGGTGCCGCGGTATGAGCTTGTATATCTGCTATTTTTGAAAAGCCAAAGTGTAAAATAATGCATTTTAGCTCAAATGAAAAAGTGACACAGATGCGTTCCATGTCTTAATGGGTTGAACATGAACGAAAAACGAAAAATGAAAAAATAATGCAGTACATGTTGTGTTTGTATTTGGTGAACTAAATGTGTAGGCTATACTGTAGTTGTAATGGATAGACTATTCCAACAACTGCTGTCAAATGCTGACGCTGTTGTGTCACATCACGCCTCTGATTCTGCAACACCAGCATGCTGTGTCTGTCTGTCTATCAATCTATAACTGTAACTCAGAGAGTATATATATATATATAGTTCCATTTGCACGCCATTTGGAGTTAAATTTTCACTGAGGATTTTACAGAATAGATTGGGGTTCCAGAGATAAAAACAATCATATAAAACTGTGGGGCCCTTCAAATTAAAAAGCTTGAGAATCACTTGCCTAAATAAACAGATAATAACACCCCCAACAACTATAAGCTCACACAAAGTACAATCATAGGGATCCACAGCTATGCGCGCACGCACGCACGCACGCACGCACGCACGCACGCGCACACACACACACACACACACACACACACACACACACACACACACACACACACACACACACACACACACACACACACACACACACACACACACACACACACACACAGTGCAGTCTGCAATGTGTTAGCATCAGTGTCTCTCACCTGTATATGAGTATATCATCCGTGGAGCTGTTGTACTGGATCTGGTACATGCGGACCCCCGGGATGTGGTTCTGCGGGGGCCACCTGATGGTGGCGGAGCTGGACGTCAGATCCGACACGCTCACCCTCTGCTGGTCCGAGCGGGCGTGGCCCCCGCTCGCGTTGGACTTGATGGAGGTGGGGATGTCCGAGGGGCCCGGGTCGGGGTCCACCTTAGGGTCGAAGTGTGGCGAGGGGTTGACGACCAGCTCCACAGGAGCTGTGGCCTCCCCGGCCGCGTTGGATGCGATACACGTGAATTTTCCCGAATCCTGAAATCATATGATACACTTTGCTTTATCTCATCAATGTATGTTAAGATTTATGAGTATGTTTATCAGTATGTTTGTTTTGCATTCTATTCGTGGGGCATCCAGGTGGCACAGAGGCAAAGTTCCTGCCCACCACCAGATGTTACACCTCCCCAGTGAAACTCCTCACTGCCAGGTGAAAAGAAGCGGACTGGCGGTGGCACATGTATCGGGCAGACAAGTCAAAGCCTATACACCCTCACTAACTAACCACACAGTAGGAGTCAGCAGTGACAAGGGCCTACAGTACAAGGGGGAATTGGGCGACTACATTTGGAGGAAAAGCCAAGGTAAAAAGGAAACAAAGAGTTTTATTCAATTCTATTCTATTCTAAATTATTACGTCCAGCCACCCTAATAGAGAAGGCTGTACTTTGTTTATCCCGTTTATCCCGTTCGCCTCCTACTAGTAGTGCATTTTTTTCCAAACTAAGCACAAATATAGTGCATGCCATGGGAAATCCAATACGCTACATTGCATGCGTGCAACTTTCAGTTTATTTATTAAACTAAATGATTGGGCAAAATTGACGCGATTTGCGTCATACTTTTCCAGTTACCCAGATGTTGCCACAGATTTTGTCCAGTAGAGGGCGGCCCCCTACAGCCCAAGATTGTATGTCTGCATTCTTTGCAGACATCACAAATGCACACGGCCGGTGCAAGACTCACGCGTAAGCTTGCACAAGGCAAGCAGCATGCCACCAGCAACAAGTGGACAGGAGAGAAACGCCCTATTTTCTTTCTTATACAAACAAATCATGCCACCAGTCAACAGTTAACACTTGCATGACGACAGTAAGACCAACTACCACTCAGTCTGACTTCAGATCAAAATCATTTTTTCCTGCTATTCCGTTGGCCATTCTCTCCCTCTGAGCTCCAGACGATCTGACACCTTCTCCCCCGTGCTGCGGCGATACAATTGTCTTTTAAATATCGATTAACATTTCAGTCCCACCTAAACCCTCACATGTTGGCTATAGTGACTACGTTTCATTTGGTTTAGGCTACAGGCAGAAAAATAATAATATAGGCTATAACTGGGAATGTGAATGTGTAACTTGCGTTGTGTCCGTCTGTCTGTGTGAGAGAGAGAGAGAGAGAGAGAGACAGAGACAGAGAGAGAGAGAGAGAGAGAGAGAGAGAGAGAGAGAGAGAGAGAGAGAGAGAGAGAGAGAGAGAGAGAGAGAGAGAGAGAGAGAGAGAGAGAGAGAGAGAGAGAAATGCCCTGATGTTGAAAGCAAGCGAGTTGTTTGTCACAAGTTTATATAAGTTTATACAATGGACAGAGAGCAATGTTTTTATCTTTTGACTGGCACAACATTTAGAGGTTAGGTTTATGGGTTCGGATTGGTTATTTCAAACACTCACCTAACCCAAAGTCGTTTATAATAAGCAGACATGGCAACACTGCCTGTCGTGCGTGTGTGTTCCCCTTTAATTACAGTACTTTTAATGCCCAATATTTCTACACATCTTCCTATGTTAAAATTGGCTTAAGGGAGGTGCGGGTGCAGGCGCACAGACCACACCGTCACGCTCATGTCACCATAATTCAGCCATAACCATAAGGACTTCCCAGTGCAGCTACGCCTAAATATGGAGTGTGTTGTCTAACCTCAATGAATGTGTCATCATGGCATCAGGCGCTAACAAATCTTGCCCATGTATGACCCTATGATGATATCAGAGATTTCCATATATGGGTATATGGGTATAAAAGGGACAAGGACAGACAGATACAGAGTTCAGATACAGAGATACTGACTGATCGCAATTTGTTTTTGCAATGGCGGATCCCCGGCTATATTATGCCCATAAAAGGGACTGACAGATACAGAGATCTCCATATATGGGCATATCAGTCGGATCGGCGGTGCAACGTAGATGTGAGGGCCGCATAGCGGCCGGAACTCTAGATGTCAATTGATAAATCGGGCACAGTCCTGTGGGATGTAAAACGTGCGCAGTTAAATTACTCCATGTGCATTGGTAAATGCATTCATTCATTACATCACTTCCTAATGCATTCATTCATTACATCACTTCCTATATAAAATATAAACTACTCTGCCCCATATTCTGTACCTTGACCGTAGCTTTGAGGATATCCAGGGATCCATTTTCGTAGCAGACGGTTCTGGAGGTGTTGCCGATGAGCTTGCCGTCGGGGCTGACCCAGTGGGTGGAAGGTTCCGGGTCTCCGATGGATTTGCAGCGCAGGCTGACCTCCTGTCCCTCCATCACAAACATCTTGGAGGTGTGACGGGTTATCATCGGAGGCTCGCACACAAACTCCTCCTATAGAGAGGGACAGGGTTTTCAAGTTATATCTCCCAGAAGCATCTTGGATGTGTGTTAATGTGTGTTTGGTTATCGCCGGAGGATTGTGTGTGACTTGATCCTAACATGACATATAAAGCATTAAACAGTGCCAAGCCTCAATCTTAGGGGGGTGTTTCGTTATCCTCTTCCTGGGAGGAATTAGATCTTACCAGAACTCCCAGTTAATCCTATTATCATCTCACTGCACTGTACTGACTACTGACTTTTACCCTGCAGATCAAACAGCCACCCCCTACCCCCGGCCAGTTTCATTCTACAACTAATTCCCTAGTTCCTGAACCTATTACACTGCCAAGAGGAAGAAATGTTGAAACCATTCATGCAAAATATGTACCCCCCCCCCCCTCCACCCCAAGTTGCTATTAGTACTTTTCCCCATGACAGCACTTAAGGAGAATAAATGCATACATTATCAGTGCACTCAGGGAGATCCTACACATTGTAGCTAAATGGTGCATTTACAGTATATACAGTACTGTAACTTAGGGGTTCAGTGTGTCTCACTCAAGGACACTTTGACAACTGTCATGCAGCCGGGAGGAACCGGAGATTGAACTGTGAACCGATTCCGATTCCAAGACGGCTGCTGTACTTCCTGAGCCACTGGCTGTGCTCAATTGTATTGTTTCCGTTACAGAAAAGTAGGCCTACACACTCTCTACCTATGAATCTACTCAGACAGGTTTTCAAGAATGTCAAGAGTCATGAGATCAGCCTCCTCCTCAAGCCAATTAATCCTCTCATTGTTACGTTAGGATCTGGAGAGAGGCTAACGGTTTAATTTCATCCTCTTAGTCTAACGAGACCTTTCTGACATACACAGCATTTAATTCCTTCATTACCTCACAAAGACTCTTAAGTACGGATCCAGTGCTCTCTGTAGAAGGATTTCCTATCTTTAAGTGAGGTCCCTCATTCGTTCTTCCCAAACAGTGGGTTTGGACCCAAAAATGGGTGGTTGAGTACTACCCTGCCACTCAGAAGTAGGCTACTCCCCTGTTAGTTCATTGCAAATTAATGTGTGTATCTCACCCTAACATCCCTATTCTGGGCATGTCATTAACCAAGCATTCAACGAAAATATCAGATCTACAATCTCACGACGCATGGTTAGTTTAGTTTGTCTTTTAATTGGCATAATTGTGTTTTATCAAATCAAATCAAACTTTATTTGTATAGCACATTTACATCTTCCAAGGTCGAACCAAAGTGCTTCACATTACAGAGCAGAATAACATAGACATTACATTACTACAATATATAAAAGAGCAACATGTTAAATACAATAAACAATACATGGGAACATCATCTACGTCATAGGCTACAAATTAAATTGAATTGAAAGCGATAGAGTGAAAATGAGTCTTTAATAGGGATTTAAAAGTCGTCAGAGAGCGGGCAGAACGAACATGGAACGGCAGGGCATTCCAGAGGTTGGGACCGGCCGCGGCAAACGCACGATCTCCTCTGGTCCTGAAATGTGTGTCGGGCACAATCAGGAGAGAGAGATTGGCCGATCTAAGGGCTCTTGTTGGGACGTGCGGAGAAATCAATGTAGCTAAATACGGAGGGGACAGGTCATGTTGGGCTTTAAAAGCAAACACTAAAATCTTAAAATCAATTCAAAAGCGGACAGGGAGCCAGTGAAGGGAGGCGAGGACTGGGGTGATATGGTCCCGCCTATTAGTGCTGGTGAGGAGGCGAGCGGCGGCGTTCTGGACAAGCTGAAGGCGTCTGATGGCTGACTGGTCAATGCCTGCATAGAGAGAATTACAATAATCTAATCTAGTTGAGATAAAAGCGTGGATGACTCTTTCAAGGTCGATACGGGGTAGATAGGCCTTTGCCCTGGCTAAAAGCCTAAGCTGAAAAAAGCTAGCCTTGACCACAGAACTAATGTGTTTGTCAAATTTGAGGTTGTTATCAAAGATGACACCGAGACTCTTGACTGAAGAACGGATGTTAACGCTGAGGGGGCCGAGTGGGGTGATGGGTAAGCTAGGGTTATTATTGAAAATGATGACTTCGGTCTTGCTTTCGTTCAGGGTGAGAAAGTTTGTGTTCATCCAGGATTTAATTTCAGAGAGGCATTTCAACAGTGGCTGAGCAGGGTCGGTGCTGGTCGTGTTTAGCGGTAAGTAAAGCTGGATGTCATCAGCGTAGAAATGAAATGATAGATTGTGTTGTTTAATGAGTGAGCCTAATGGGAGCATATAGAGCAGAAAGAGGATGGGACCAAGGATGGAGCCCTGAGGGACGCCGCAGGTTAGAGGGGCCACGCTGGAGTTAAAATCGCCTAGTCTAACTTTAAAACTGTGGTCGGTGAGATAAGACCTGAACCAAATTAAAGCAGTGCCAGAAATGCCAACGTGGTGCTCCAATCTGGACAGCAGGATCCAATGATCCACTGTGTCGAAAGCAGCTGACAGATCAAGGAGCACCAGGGCTGCAGGACAGCCTGTATCAGTAATTAGACGGATGTCATTTAGGACTCTTAGGAGTGCAGTTTCTGTGCTATGTCCAGGTCTGAAACCGGACTGAAACATGTCATTAATACCGTGAGTGGTTAAAAAAGCTTGCAGTTGAAGGTATACTACCTTTTCCAGGGCTTTGGAAAGAAACGGGAGTTGTGAAATTGGCCTAAAATTGGAAAGGGAGGAGGGATCTAAATTTGCCTTTTTGAGGAGAGGCTGCACAATGGCTTGTTTGAAGGCAGCTGGAACTGAGCCTGTGCGGAGGCAGGTATTGAAAAGCAGCAAGATACTTGGACCAACAGTGTCAAACGCATCCTTGAGGAGACTAGAGGGAATGCTGTCAGAGGGGCTATTTGTAGTGCGCAGGTGCGAGATAACTTCAGCGAGCTGGGCTAAAGAGACAGGGTCAAATTGGCTGAGGGTGGCGATGGGAGGAGATAGATGGGGGGGCGTAGAGGCTGTAGGGGTGTGAGCTGACCTGAGGGTGATGATTTTAGCAGTGAAGAAAGTGAGGAAATCTTCACAAAGGGCGAGTGAGGGCACAACAGGAGAGGGCTCACGGGGATTGATGATGGAGTTGAGAATATTAAATAGAACCTGGGGTTTATGGCTATTTTTGGAGACTAATGCGGAGATATGGTTGGTCTTGGCCAATTTAACTGCATTCTGGTAGTCAACGAGACAGCCACGTAGGATTTCAACCGAGATCTGAAGCCTATCCTTTTTCCATTTTCTCTCAGCACGCCGGCAGGCGCATCTGAGAGAGCGAGTGGAGCTATTGAGCCAAGGCTCTGAAAGTGCTTTGGTGCTTTTTGTCTTTAATTTGAAAGGAGCGACGGAATCCAGTGTTGTGGAGCATGTGGCAACAAAGAGGCGATACAGTTCCTCGGCACTATGAGTGCTGTCGGACGGGTAAGGAGGGGATTTAATAAAAGTGAGGGAAAACTGGGAGGCCGTTGTGGACGTTATGACACGCTGACGGCGAGCAGGGGCACAAGGTTTGAGTGGTAAACAGGGGACTGAAACCGAAAATAAAATTGGGAAGTGGTCTGATACCCTGAATGAAGAGCAGATATCACTGACAGCGATGGATAGTCCATGGGATATAATCAAGTCTAAAGTATGGCCCAAATCATGCGTGGGGCCGGCCACTGACTGAGTTAGGTTAAAAGAGTCTAAAAGGTTAAAAAAGTCCTTGACTAGTGGCTTAGACGGGCAGCATGCATGCACATTCAGATCGCCCGAGATTAATACATAATCATATTTAATCATAATTATGGAAAGAAAATTGCCAAAGTCCTGAATAAACGCTGCGTTAAACTGTGGGGGACGGTAGATCACAGCACAGAACACAGGTGAGGACAGGTTCAACTGAAACTGTTGGAGCTCAAAACTAGAGTAACTGGTGGAACCTTGGATCAATTGACAGTGTAAATTGGATTTAAACACTGATGCCAGACCCCCACCAGAACCAGTAGTACGAGGGGAACTGAAAAAAGTGCAGTCGGCAGGGAGAAGTTCGGAAAATGCTGTACACTCACCAGGCTCAAGCCAGGTTTCTGTTAGGAACATAAGGTCCAAATTGTGAGAGGTAAAGAAGTCTTTCATAATAAAAGTTTTATATCTAAGCGAATGGATATTTAATAAAACCATGTTGAGGGTTGTATTAATACTTGGAGAGGACACAGGCACAGCACGGCGCAAATAGCGCAGGTGGGCGTGTTCAACACCACGTCTAGTATGATGGCTGGGTGCAGATGGCGAGTTGAAGTGTCTGTTACTGATTATTGTTGAAATGGAGAAAGGCATACTATTTAGGGGGCAGGGGGGAGTTATGGAGAGGGGGGGTGTGGAGTCAGAAATAGGGACAGTCACGACAGGCTGTGTTGTAGTGGACGTTAACTTGAGTGAGGATAATGAAGATATTGGTCCGAGCCCGTTGGAAAATAGGCTGTGTAAGAGGGCGGAACTATTGAAGCCGGGACCAGGGGGACGTCAATCAGTGGGGGACACATCCGGAAGTGGCAATGTTGTTGTTGTGGTGGTCAGATAGGGTGCGAGGAGGAGGCGGCTAACAGCGATATTATTCGCTAGAGCGTGGCTTCCACGTCTGCTCGGGTGTAGACCGTCTCTGTGAAAGAAAGAGGGACGTTCCCAAAATAAATTAAAGTTATCGATATAGCCAATATCGAAAGAGCGGCAGGCGTGTTGGAGCCAGGCGTTCAAACTAAGGAGGCGGCTGAATTGTTCAATACTACGGCCAAAGGTCGCGATGGGCCCAGAGAGGAGGAACGATACTCCGTAGCTTCTTAGGAGATCGATGAGGTGTAAAAAACTTTCTTTTAGCGTCTCCGATTGGCGACGTGCAGTGTCGTTTATGCTTGACGTTCGGTTCTTTCCTTTGAGAAGCATGTCTGTTATGTGTTTTCTTCTAAACCAAACGTCAAATAAATCAAATCAAAGTATATTGTCTATTTTAGGCAAAGCGCTATGGTGTAGACTAAAAAAGCAGAAGATCAAGTACAGACTGGGTCTACTCTAGTCTGTACTGACCCGGCAGTAAAAATGGCATAAGCCAGTGGTTCTCAAAGTGTGGTCCAGGGACCCCTCAGGGTTTCTTGACGGTGTTCCATGTGGACTCTTGAGGCAGCTACATGCTCCAAATTGATCCATCCACCCACCAAACTCACTTATCCACCTAACGTGGTGTTGACAAGACACCATCATACTCTGAGACCCAGACTCCCTCTGGTTCCGAACGTGCATGCCATTGGAGGGGTGAGTGGGTGGAGAATAAAAACAGATACAGTGTGCTGAGGTGACCACCTCACCACTTATCACCGCTGCTCAGTAAGGTCACTTTGTAGTCTCGCAAGCCAGACTACTGCCTCCCACATATTCTCTAATGCTTCCGTCATACAGTCTGGAGCACGGAAGCTTTGAAAATGATCAAGCAACTAGAAAAAGTGCTCCTCGGAGCACAGGTCTCCGCCAGGTCAGGTAGGTTATTGTGGCCTCCTGGTGGCGCTATAATAGGCCAATGTGAAAAGGGTGGCATTTCTTCTTAGGCCTTTCAATGGGATGACACTGCATTCATGATTTGAGGCATTTTGTTCCAAAAATGTGTTTTGCTAAATTAGACCTGCTGGTGGCGCTATAAAGGCCAATGTGAATGTGAAAAGGGGGGCATTTCTTCCTCGGCCTAGTGGGAATCTGCATGCAAACTTTCACGGAAATTGCACACTGCATTCATGTTTTGAGGAATTTTGTTTAAAACTGACCAATCCTGCAAACTTTGGAAGCCACTGTAAGCCAAATAGGATGGAATATGAAATATCAGACAGATCCATCAAAATCACATGACTATGGAGATGCAGTGTACCAATTTGCGTGTTTTTTGGACATAATCTGAAGGAATAATCTCCAAAAATGTATTTTACATAAATCGGCCTCCTGGTGGCGCTGTAAAAAGCAGATGTGAAAAATGCAGTCCAATGTTTTTCCTTGGCCTCTAGGGAGTGTGCGTGCAAAGTTTCACGCAGATCGGTGCAGTTATAGTTAAAAATGCAAATCGGCCAGTTATAGCGCCACCATGAGGCTGATTTGAAAATGTTCAAGTGGCATTTCTTCCTCGGCCTAGTGGGAATGTGCGTGTGCAATTTTATGGAAATGGCAAGCTGCGTTCATGATTGGAGGCAGTTTGGTCAAAACGGACCAATCCTGCAAACTTTGGAAGCCAACTTTAGCCAATGAGGATGCAATATGGGAAATCAGACAGATCCGGGTTGATCACATGACTATAGAGATACTGTGTACCGATTTGCATGACGTTTGGTTAAAAGCTGTAGGTGTAATGAGAAAAAATGGGTTTTGCACAAATCGGCCTCCTGGTGGCGCTATAACAGGCCCATGTGAAAAATGCGGGGCAGAGGTTCTGAATTGGCATCCAGGGAGTGGGTGTGCACAGTTTCGCAGCGACCGGGCTAACGGTGCCGGAGATTAGCTGTTAACACACAGACAGGACACACACACACACACACACACACACGGACGGACGGACGGAGGGTAAAACATACTCTCTCGCCATGCCTTTCGGCCTGGCGGAGACAATAAAGTGAATGTAATGCCTCCTTACCAGTTCCGTTTCGTTTACAGTTGCACACATTTATCAGAATATAAATCAAAATCATCTATGCATAATATAGCTAGCTGCTTAGCAGAAATTGACATTTCGGTGTAGTTCCAGACTACACCAGACTATTCAGAGATAGTGGAATAGTTGTCTGGCAACGCATCACTACTTTGTAGTGATCCACCCAACAGTTCAGTGGGTGGATGGATTAATTTGGAGCATGTCTGCCTGCACTGATCTGTCTACAAATTGAACCAAATGGACCCTTGCGGGTTCCATTTGCGCACTCTCAGAGTTACAGGGGGTCCTTGAAATTAAACCGTTTGAGACCCACAGGTATTAAACACTGTGCTGTAATAGTGAAGCCCCACCTCTCTGATGGTCCAGAAGTATTTCCCGGCCAGGTCTTTGGGGGAGGCACACGTCTCCAGGTCGTCTTCGCGGGTGAGCCTGCGGAGCCACACCAGCTCACAGTTACAGTGGAGCGGGTTCCCACCGAAGCTCAGCACCAGAGCGGTGAGGGGAGAGCCCTTCATCTTGGCGTAGACGGGGATCCTCAGGAACAGCGGGTCTGGCGGGATCTTCTTCAGCTTGTTGGAGGTCATGTCCAGCCTATAGAAGGAGAGAGGTCAACTCACATGTTAATACATGTTTGAAGTAGTCGTGCATTACATTTAAATTATGACTTGTTTGATACAGGTCATACTTTGTGGAGAGAGAGAGAGAGAGAGAGAGAGAGAGAGAGAGAGAGAGAGAGAGAGAGAGAGAGAGAGAGAGTCAATTAGTCATAGTCACTTGAGCAATTCATCTGTCAATTGGTCAACCAACTGACGTGTTCCTCTGTTGATGAGAGCATGAGCAAGTGAAGGAGGTAATCAATCAATCAACCAAACAGACAAACAAAAAAGGTTTCTTACATATTTTTCAAAATTATCAGCACAGTAGTGAGCTTGTAGATCGGCTATCTTTGCCACGCTATATGCTGTCGTACGACAAAGTATAAAACAAACAGGGCTGAATTGGTCATCTATCAGTGTGAGTGAGTAAGATGCCCACCAGTGACAGACGGAGTGAGCAGTCAGTGTGTTAATGTGTCAAACCTGTCAGTTAATAACCCATGCAGTCTATAAAACAAACCAATCAATATGAATCCACTCAGCTCATTGACTGTCATTCCCTGCTCAGACAGAGAGAGAGGCAGGAGGGAGGGAGGGAGGGGGGGATGGAGGGAGGGAGAAAAAACACAGAGATAGAAGGGAAAGAGAGTGAAAAGGGAGGGAGAGAGAAGAATCAGTGTAAAAGACCCCCCTTCAGTGCACTCTGAAGGGGGGGGTCCACTCTCTCTCTCCATCCCTCAGTCCATCCATCCCTCCTCTTCTTCTTCTATTCTTCTATAAAACCAGCCTTTATAGAGCAGATTAGCGGTGTGAGACAGTTATATATGTCAAGGTCTATAAATTTAACAAGTGCCTTTAATGGATATCTCTCTCAAGGCTGACTCTTCCGTTCACCTTGCATCCACCTCTACCTTCGGCTTTAACAACGCCCCCACCCCCCCCCCCCTCTCTCTCTCACAGACAGATTATGGTGTTTTACTTGTCGTAAACACTTCCCACTGCTTCATGGACGCTAGCTTCTTTCCCACAAAGGTTTGCCAAGAGGATTTAAGCGTTCACTGTCAGCAAAAGGAAAAAGCAAACCTTTTTCCACAGCCTCCCCGCACGCACGCACGCACACACACACACACACACACACACACACACACACACACACACACACACACACACACACACACACACACACACACACACACACACACACACACACACACACACACACACACACACACACACACACACACACACACACACACACACACACACACACACACACACCACACATTCAATATCATCAGCAACAAGTTAATAACTGAGAAAAAGTGAGAACGCTGCAGTTTACACATTTCGATGACTTTCTTTCATGCGCAGTAGTCTTGCAGTATGAACAATATGATGATATGTGTGTGTTTGTGTGTGTGTAAATCAGGTGATGCAGAGGTATGTTGCTCCATAACTTCCAAGCCCGCAGGACAACTAATAAGCCATTACAGATGATTGAGTGTTTTCATGTAAATGTGTCAGGTGTTTACCCAGAGGGCTGCTGTTTATTACTGACTGATCATTGTTCTGTGGGAAGTTAATTGATATTGATGCCAGCTGATGATGTTTTTTTTTTAACTATTGGCCAATTTTGTGTACTGTAAAGGCACTTACACACCAATGCATGCACGCGCACGCACGCACGCACGCACGCACGCACGCACGCACGCACGCACGCACACACGCACACACGCACACACGCACACACACACACACACACACACACACACACACACACAGCTTAACCACACACAGGGACAGCATACAGGGACACAAATATTCACAAACTCATGGATATGTCCTTGTGATACAACACGCATGTCACTCAGCACTCCATGGGCACAAGTAGTGGCCCCGCCATATATGGCAGCAGAGACGGCACAACACTTTGCCAGCCTTTCTGCCTCGTCTTGGGGCAGTCTGTGGGTATGTCCTAGGCTGGAGCCACACACTGAGTGGAAGCCTGAGGGTTACAGTAAGAAGCATGGCTGTGCCAGTCGAGCCCCCACTCCATTTTTTCAAGTCGATGAGCAATCTAACCTTTCCTGCCGTCATCTCTTGCCAACGTGCCCTTCAGCGCTCAACCTCTTAACAGCTCAGCGTCTGACTGGCAGCAGAAGGAAGGTATGTGGTTGTATTGAGCAGCTCCCGGGGGTGTGTGTGTGTGTGTGTGCGTGTGCGTGTGCGTGTGCGTGCGTGCGTGCGTGCGTGCGTGCGTGCGTGCGTGCGTGCGTGCGTATATGAACTGTGTGTGCAGAGCAGAAATTGGCTGGGGGGGAGTCTGAGTTTACTTGGCCCAGCCTCGCGAGCTTGACCTCACTCTCGTCGAGCCCGACAAGGAGGGGTGGGGGGTAGTCCGCTGAGTGCTGGACTTTTATCGCTAATTGGCGAGGAGACAAATTTAATGCAGGGGCTGTCTGCTTTGTCGCCAGTCTGTTCAACAGCAGCGGTGACACAGCTGAATAAGACACAACCTGAGGTGTGTTTTTTTTTTCAACAAGGGACGCTTCAATTGGAAACAGAGGCTCTTCATTACAGCATCCCAGCTGCAACAACACAGCAGATCGCTGGGGAAAAGGAAAAGATGGCTTTAGATGTTGCACCACCTATTGACAAAGTAGTTAAGCTGCTTGTAGGAGAAACCCTCACGTATGCAGTGTCAAATTAACTCCGGGAGTGTGCAAATGGATATGAACATGGAGGATTTTTCACTGTGTGCCAAAAACGTGGACTCAAGAGTGATTGAACGCAAGTAGAGCCTGCAGGCCTCCCGCTCATTGATGCCGTTCTGGGCATTCCATCTATCTCAATAATGGCACAAACTACTAAGGGGAGCGAGTAATGACAACTCGCTTTTTCTTTTTCGGGAAAAAAGGCAAGTTTAATGTGCTCAAGGTCCCTCAAACAGGGGGAAAGCCAAGGAGTATTCATGCGAGAAGAAAAGCACTTACTTATTTTTGGATAAAGACTTCTCTAGGCAGCCACAATAACACTGCCAGAGCCAAGTCGTCGTAATTCTATGTTTGATCAGGTAGCTTTCGCGTCTGCTGCTGATGGAGGGCGCACTTTCTTGCACCATGTTGATGATGACGGCTCATAACTGATTCCTACCAAATCAGACGATGCTGAGTCGGCAGAAGCACTCACTCAGCTGATGCCATGCTTGGGCGCACTTTTTTTTTTGCCTTGTTTTTTTGTTTTCATTTCATTTGAACTTGTTTTGATATTTTTTAAGGGCAACATCACCGTGTTCTCAATTCCGTCGTCAGTCACCTGACAACACCCCACATGTGGACAAATAATGCTAAAGGTGTTGACCATTGTGTTGACCCAGTGATGCCAAGGGTTGTTGCTGGAGCAGATGAGGTGTTTCAGTGCCATCAGGCAGCTGCATCTGGGTGAGACACATTCAAGATTCAAGAAACATGGAGAGGCTGAGTTTATGTTCAAAAGTAGCCTGATTATCAGCCTGAAGCTGCGTGGCTGCAAGGTCTGTGATTACCAGGGGGAGGGGATTCAAATTGCCCTAAACCAATGACAAGAGATCCACGGATCCGCCTACATCTGACGTCATCGCACAGCTTGTTTTAGCAGATATTCGCTGATTGGCTTATCGTTAGACCACCCCCACCTCCGACTCTGATTTGTACATAATCTAATAGGGGAGTGCTGCAGTGCATTGTGTAATTACAGTAGGCTACTGTAATACACTGATACGTTTGGTGTAAGGTCAGCAGAAAGTATCCATACATGTACGATGACTAGGAGAGAGGTACGTAAACTATTCCTACCGAAGTTGAGCTCTAAACACTGACCCACTCAGTGTGATTGGCTGAGACATGCGGAGGGACAGCGGAGGAAGTGCTTGGTGTGCACCGTGGCTTGCCAACTCGGACGGCGTGCTTGTCGACGCGCGAGGCCATCGGCTGCTCCGTACGGTCACTCGCTTGCCTGGCAGCTCAATTGGGCACGCTTCACAACGCCTCACTGTCGGCGCGTCTGCCTTGTTCTTAAGTGATTTGCATTGCATGCATTTGTTGTAAACCCATGCACACATGCAGGACGTTGAGGGAACCAATACGAGTGCTCCCGATCTCAGCTGGGGTGGGAATCACAGTTGTGAACTCTCAGTAACTCTTTCGAGTTATGCTGGCTATGCTGTTTTGCACTTATAGAAACAGACAGACAGACAGAAAGACAGACAGAAGGACAGAGAGACAGACGGACAGTAGGAAAGCTGGGAGGCTATAGACAGCAGGAGGGGAGGTACTGCTGAAAGCTCTTTCAGAGTTGTACACTAAGCCAGTAGGGGTACATGCGCTATGCAGAGAGGGAGGATCAATCACTCCACTGTGGACAGGCACGCTTGCTGTGTTTTAATCACTTATTTGGCCCAGGGTAAGGCAGTGAATTCACAATGCATCTTGCTTGAGATGCAAAGTGCATGATCAGCCCTTGTCTCCGGAGGCGTATCACATCTCGGGCTCTGAGCTGACTGCTGTATTTATGTTCCTGCCCTTCACTTGACTGGGCAGATGACTCGAGCGAGACAATGTGTGGAAACGCTTGAAACATAACTGAAATAGTTACATTGCAAACGCTGCTAAAGTTTAATTAAACAAATACCCTGGAGTTTACAGTGTATGCTGTGAGTTCTTACATCAAAACGCTCCCTCTTGTATTACAATAAAGACAGACGGAGCTCGCTTTACCATATGTTCACTGCCTGGCCTATGTTGAAGCGTCATACTTTAATTTCCAAATTTCTCAAATCTAAATCACACTAGCGTTGTTTGGTATTCAGCATGTGCAGCTAGCTGTAAAATGGTACAGTAGTTACCTGCACAAACACAATTTGCAAAGTTAACACATTGGCTGCCATGGACGCAGATCTGCGTTCATTTGCGCAAAAGCCCGCACGCTGCCAAGAACGCAGATCTGCGTTCTTTCAAAAAAAAGAAATTTTTCAAAATATATATATATATATATATATTTTAAACCCAAAGACCAAGGAGATATGATTTTCCGAAGATTTACTCCCAGACACTTCCTTGTAACTTAAAACTTAAAAATTCTGTATCTCGGCTCCTAAGTACTTTTTTTTTCTCATTGAAAAAGTCTGGCAGCCTACTGTAGGAAAAAAAAAAAAAGCTGGCAGCCAATGTGTTAATTCAACTTTGAGTGTACAAGCGGGATGATAATAGTCAATTTTAGGGTTGCACTGATTTATTTGATCTATAAAAATCTAGTTATGAGGTGAAAGTTGCAGGTGAAACTGAAATCGATTAAACGTTAAATATCAGTGTCAGTGCAATGTTTTTCTAAACTGTATGGTATCAGAGAATGGTTTTTATATCAGTACAATATCTTTGGCACTAAATAAGATCTTGTGCTTTAGTATATAGTCCAACATCTTACACAGCAAAAATCCTCTGTGCTAAGAGTGTTAAATTAACACTCATCATTGTTTTACATTGTAAAAACCAGTCCACCTCAACAATAAACTATCCGCGGACCCCCCATTTCCAAACAATATCTTGCAGTCTGACCAAAGACACACCAAACAAGGACGTATGACATTACTATGACATCACAGTATGTGACTCCAGGGCCTGTGACATCACAAGACGGGACGATACAAGTCCTGACATCCCCTGGGTCACGGTTTTGTTTCCCCATTCTGAATTCCCATAGCCGTGGTTAATATCGCGGCATATAAGAATTGTGGTCCAAAAATAAACAAACTGTATCGTTTACGATAGTCACCCATATTTGATACAGTCTGTTTCTGGCAAAAATTGTATTAATTAACCGTAACGTTTTCTCGCCGTCAGTTGATGCTTCATATCCATAAGAGTCAAACCGCCGGGCTCATTTGTTTATTTTTGGAACACAGTTCTTATTTGCCGCGATATTAAACACTTCTATGGGAATTCAGGATGTTGAAACAAAACCGTGACGCAGGTAGGATACATACATTACGTCAGACTTCGGTACTCTATTAGTGTCAGATACTGACCTGGCCAGCTTGTGGAGGTTGGAGAAGATCCCCTCTGGGACACTCTCTATCAAGTTGTGGTCCAGACTAAGCTGGTTGACACTAGCCAGCCTGGCAATGGTGTTCCATGGAATGTCCACCAGGTTGTTATAACTCAGGTCCAGGTCCTCTAGAGTCTCCCAGAAGTCCTGCGGAGACAGAGAGTGAGAGACACACAGGGAGAGAGATATCAAAGATTATGGTTTATGTCGAGAGAGAGAGAGAGAGAGAGAGAGAGAGAGAGAGAGAGAGAGAGAGAGAGAGATCAAATGTTGATCTTTTATCATACCACTGGATTGAATGGACCTGCATCATAATTTTTTGTTTTGGATTGAAAACAAGACAGAAGGAGCTCAACTTTCATCCTGTTTTGGAAACACAGCAGTGTTGAAATGAGCTGAATTCTATTGATTGTGACCATATTGAAAAGACAGACAGACAGACAGACAGACAGACTTGATACATTGTCTATATTCTGTTGATGTATTCTCTTTCACCGATAAAGAACAATTAATTAAACCTAATTTAAAAATGGAGAGAGAGAGAGAGAGAGAGAGAGAGAGAGAGAGAGAGCATGGAAAGAGAGTCTGTGTGACAGCTTTGTTGTAATCATTAGAAATTGATGAAGGCATGCAGTGACAGTGACAGTAGAAAATAAGAGGAAGAGAGATGGTGAGGAAGAAAGCTAGAGACAGGACAGCGTCCTTCCTGCTATACAGACGTTATTTTATATAATTTCCTCCATACAGTGCTCACAATCTGAACGACATTCAGTGTCACTATGTAACACCTTAGTACTTAGTACACTTGAGTAGGGCTGGGCGTTATGACTTCAAATCAATAATTATTTAAATCTTTTGCCTCATTACAATTAATTAATGATTATTCATTCATCGTCTATTTTAACTATTTCACGTACCATGAAGTATATAGGGGTTATATGGGGACTTAATCATTTGGCCGATTTTACAAATGCCTTCCGTGAGACGGACGATGGCCGTATTGACGGACGATAGCCTCTATTGTTCCCGGGGGGTTGGGTTCACACCTTACACGGCCACACGGCACACCTAGCATTCCGACGCGGTACAGTAAAGGTCCGCGGCGCGGCGGTTGGGAAACACTGCCCTAGGGTAGCTACCCTCACAAAAAACATGCAGTAATCCTGGTCTCTATACTGCCTCCCCCTGGTCAGACCGGGCGCCTGATGGAGGGGAAAGGAACTGGTTGGAATAACGTGTTCCTTCCACGTGCTACGTCCTACCGGGGAAATTCCCCCCTGTCAGTTGATAAGTAGCGGCCTGCTCATGTATTGAAGGAAGCATGAGCTCAGTTCGGGGCTCTCCCCAGGCTGGCAGAGGGAGAGTAGCGCCCAGGATTACAGCTTAGGCAATTGGCACTGGGTGAAAAAATGGGTTACAAGGTTTTGGAGTATTGTCATGATGAACAGTCTTTCAGCATTGACTTACAGAAAACTAAAGTCAAGAAACAAGAAAAACATATCCTTGTCTCCATCTGTTAAATCCCTGGTATGCCTCTTTCTCGATAAATGCACTGAAGGAAGATGCCTCCAGAGCTGTACACACAATTACAAAAAAAAGCATTTTCAGATATTGACTTTTCTGGTAAACTGTGGCTCCAAATATCTGACAATGTAATCCTGCCCATTGGTCTATAGACAGCGAGCTCCACCCAGAACCAAAACAAAAACAGTGGAAGGTCTTCAAACTGAATTCCGTCAAAATTGATTAAATGCTCACAGAAACACATCAAGCACTGGTTGGTTATCTAGGACATACAGTAGAGAAGGCATGGCTCCTTAGAGAGGGCTCACTGTATGACAGGCAAGATAGTGTGAGACATCCTTCAAGGTGAAATAACAACAGGAAACACTTTATTACCGGTTTGTCCTAGCTGTCCAATATTTACCCATCCCCCATGACTGCCTGTCTGCGGTCAGGGGCAGCCTCAAGTGTTACACAATGCCAAGGACACTGGCACGGAAACATGTTTATAGCCATTAAGAACCTTGCACACAGCACCTTCAAGCCCACGAGAGCTAGAACCAACAGATACTGCTGCTACTCTCTGATTCTTTATTCCTAGTGTGTGTTGTTGTTGTTTTTTTTGTATTCTCCGTGTACACTCCTTGTATGACCTTCACTTTACGTCTTCATGGACGGAGGTGATTCTGTTTTATGATGCTATGCATGGACTTTGAGAGGACACACACACACAGACAGACAGACACACACACACACACACACACACACACACAGACAGACAGACAGACAGACAGACAGACAGACAGACAGACAGACAGACAGACAGACAGACACACACACACACACACACACACAGTTCTAGATGGCTTGGTCATGCCTTAAAAAATATTCTATATCATAAACACTAAAGGCATGTTAAAACGTCTCACAAGTGAAGCTTGAACAGTATGATTGACACTGATGTGTCACAGCCAGTCATACAACTTTTTGAGTGAAAGTAAAGATTTGCTGTATGCTGTCTCAAAGCCAGAAGATCTGGATACGGATTTACTTTATTGTCACTTAGATGCACTGGTTAGGTACCAACTACATACATGTACAGTACGTACATGTGAAACCTAGGCCCGGAAGCTCCACTACAATACATCTGATAATCTGGTTGAGGATCCTATACTTTATAATTATGGCGTATATATAGACAGAGAGTGGGAGGGATAAAGAGAGAAATAGAAATAGAGAGGAGTGGTTTGATACCGTGTGGAGTTTAACAAAGCATGTCTCAACTCAGTTCTAATACACTCATACATCATTTTATTTTATAACGTCTGAATCTAAGTGCTGAATGACAATCTATTTTAATATCCTCCTGGAATACTGTGGAGCTGGTTTGTTGGCCAGTATGGACAAATTCTCATTCTAGTACTGCCACATGTGGAATATGCCCTGACCCCATCCATTAAAAGATGTAAATCACTGCTTTCTTTCCAAATTGGCCTGAAAAACATCTATCAGGAAACCACAAGGGGAGGTAAATGCATATTCCCATAGAAAGGAGGTGTCATTCACTGCTGCTGTTTTTTCCTTTTTTTCTCCTTTGTACATTACAGTGTTTCGTGTTTGTTGATGACATGTATTATTGTGTTCATTTGTTATGCTATGTTGATGAATTGAATACGTAGCTGTTCTGTTTACAGTTCTGACTAATACATTATTCAATCAATCAACAATGAGTTATAGTACTAGTAGTAGTAATAAAGTACCTCAAAGGCTCCCTCTGTTATACTGTGGAGCTGGTTGTTGGCCAGTATGAGGTGCCGGAGGTTGAGCAGGCCCTGGAAGTGTGAGTCGTCCAGGAAGGTCAGGCGGTTGGCGTCCAGGTGGAGGGCGTGGAGGTCCTGGAGGTCAGCGAAGGCGTACGGCCGGATCTGACTGATGGTGTTTCTGCTCAGGGTGAGGTGGATCTGGGAGGAGGGACAAACAAGTACCCTGTGAAATATATTTATTTTTGTACCTGTTTTGTACCTCTGTTTTTGTATTCATGCTTTGCTTTCCCTGTGAAATGTAATGTAATGTAATGTACTCTACTGTATGTCTGCTTGTTTTTAGTTTTTTTTTGTGGGGACTGCGGATGTTAATTAGCAAATCCACTGTATTTACATTACATTGATTGTATTGTTCATTAATATGCAGTGTCCCGTCAAAATAAACAAATAAATAAATACAATAAAAAAAATAAAAAATAAAAACAGAATCAAATATAACGACACTAGCCGTGTCGTGGTGTCTTTCAACTTGAAACAACATCACTGTTTCATCATGCTGCCTTATTCCAAACTTTGTCGGACTGGATCATCTCTCATGTGTCCCTCGATAAACTGAAATGGGAACGTTTCTGGAATGATAAATGTTTAATTGTGTTATTGTAGCCAACTAGCAATCTGTCTAACCTTTCGGCGGACCAAAGGTGAACAGACAGTTGAATACAAAATGAGCTGTTTATTTGTTTTGTCATGTATGTGGAGGGCTTGTTTGTTTTGTCTTGTGCTCATCCTGCACAGAAAGGTCAGGGCACAAGGTCACCCACTACAGTGCTTTGCAAAACAAGAGTTTTTATTTGATTCATTTTGTGTATAGCTCTATATTGTGATGGTTCTCAAACTTTTTCATGTCAAGGACCCCCACATTGATGTGTATTTGGCCATGGACTCCAATCTGAAAATATTTTTTTGTCAGGGACCCCATACAAGATTTGCGGTGATAAAAACATTTTAGAAAAATGTCGAGATTTTTTTAAATATAGCTGATGTATATAGGAACTGCATCTATATAGAACCCCTGCATTAGACCACAGACCACCATAACTCTGAAAGTGTACAAATGGAACCAAATGCCACATAAGGGTTCCTAGCTATCCATTATTTATCTTGGGACCCCCTGGAACCTCCTCAAGGACCCCTTGGGGTCCCCGGACCCCACTTTGAGAACCACCGCTATAGAGTGTTTGTTCAATAGCAGGAGTCTCCCCATCTCTCCAGCTCTTTAATAAACAGAAAACACGCCAAATTTCATCCAATCAGGAGAGAGAACAGCACAAAGATAATTTACCAGCTTGTGTTCCAGTTCCAATTTTGTCTGCTCATTTGTTTGTTTGTTTCATCACTTCCAATGTCACCTGTTTATCCTGTATCCTGTATGAGTTCTCTCTCCTGATTGGATGAAATTGGTATCCTGAACTGTAAATGTATTTTGCTGTTTACTAAAGAGCTGGAGAGATCCCTGTAACTGAACCCCTGTAACTCAATGATTAATATTGGATTATAGAGCTATTTAACACGTATTTTAACAAAGCTATATCACAGCACCTTTAAAATGAGTTCATAGACCTGCCCTACATGTCCCAATTGCGTTTACTCAGTGATCCCCAACAGGGAAGTGGACCTTTAACCTTGCCAGTGTTGGTGGCATATTTAACAAAGCTAATATTACACAAAGCTAAAAGTGCAATGGAACCCCCCCCCCCCCCCCCCACACACACACACACGTCCACATACAGGAAATAACGTAGTATTTGTCGTAAGCAATATATCGTATTCCACATGGTCAGCTATACTGTACAACAGTGCTATACTGTATGTCAGCATGTTCCAAATATTTTTAAAAACTCCACGTAACTTCAGTGATCACAATGAGAGGGACACTGATTCACTGCAAAACCTTTGCTAAAAAATATGTGCGTGTGTGTGTGTGTGTGTGTGTGGGGGGGGGGGTCAGGCTCCATGGACTTGAATTGTACCTCCTGTCTTGTTAAGCACTAAAGGAGCAGACATTTTGACAGGTAAACCGAGCTGAGGGTATAGCAACATTAATTGCAGGTGTGTTTCGTAGGTGTTACTGTCAGCATGGACAGCTCCTGTACGGTTAAGTTCATGCCAATATGGGAGCCCATTCAGTTAAAAAAAAGGAAAACATATATAGTTTCTTCTTCCTCTGTTTTTGCTGTTAGCAGAATCTGTCTTAAGTTCATGCTGACACACAGAATCGCGTCTAGGCGATTCCCAAGCAAAACCCCAAGAGAAACGTGATAACCCATTCCATCCACCATGGCTTGCTGACTCGGACGGCGTGCTCGTTGACGCGTGACGCCATTGGCTGCTCCATGTGGGCACTTGCACGCCTGTTGGCTTGCTCTGGCCATGCCTCACGAGCCTCAAGGCCTCGCTGTTGGTGCACCTGCCTTGTTTTCAAGTGATTTAAAATGTCATGCTTTTGTTGTAAAACCATGCACATACAGTAGGCAGGATGTTGAGTGAGCCAAAGTGAGCGGTCCCTCTGCGTACCTCAGCCAATCACAAGGTGTCAGAGCTCAACTGGCTTGGAAATACTTACGACACTTCAGAAACACCTAAATGAAACACCCCCATCATTTACACTATCACCTTCAGCTGTGTTTACCTGTAAAACTGTCTGCTGTGAAAAGGGTGTGTTGACTATGTTTAGGTATCCCTTTAGACTTACTATTGAGCCACTAGAGGGCGTTGACCATGTAACTATTCAAGGCTGTCAGTATATCTGTCTGTGAATATGTATGGCAAATGTATCACAGTATCTACAACAAATAAAAAGCGATCAAATGAAAATAAAAAAGTGACTTCCGCACACATGCCTTCAGTAAGAGTCATGGTGTGTGCTTTAGCGCAACATTTTGGCTGCTTGTAGACGGAATAAGTATTGCTTAAGTCAGCACTGCCATACACCACTGTATGCTTGTCACTAAAATAAGCTAGAGCACAGCATTATGGGTAATGGTGCCTTTAAACATTAAAGCAGTTGAATCAAAGTGGACAGAATCTGGGATTTTAGTTTTGGTTCTGGGACACTCTGTGATAGCGGACAAGGTGTCGTCTGATAAGCTCCGGCCCAATCCATTGACTTCCAGTATAAAATAAGTTTTAAAAGTTAAATATTAAAGCAATTATAAAACCCATTTGAATAATATTTGATTTACTTCCTTAGCCCACTGGCAGCATGCACATAAAATTAGGCAGTGATCTTGAATCAATGGTAGTATTAACGTAGTACTTTCCTATTTATCAGTATCACAATGAAAACATTGAGGTTTTAAAGAAAGGTTTTAAAGAAACATAAGTTATTTTTTATAAAGTAAGCCTCGCCAAGTCATGTGGCCCACAGGGCAGGAGCCTATCTCCAGAATCTAGTAGTAAAAAACTATCATGCAGTAGGGAGGCATTGGGTCCCATTTTCATAGTCTTTGATATGACCTGGCCGGGGATCGAACCCTGACCTCCCAATCTTTGCCAGCTATTTGGGGGGCCCACTCGCAATATTCTCCTCACGGGCCACCACTGGGCCCCGGCCCACAGGTTGAGCACCACTGGTCTAGACGGCTCAGCCCCTATAGAGCGCCAATGCCGTAAAAAAAAAAGAAAGTTAAAGTGTCGGAGGTGGGTTAAAATCCTGCCACCAGTGGCCTCCTCACCAGACTGGACATGTTGGCGAAGTCCCGGTGCCTCAGCGTGGTGATGAAGTTGTCCATGAGACGCAACTCGGCGGTCTGGCGGTCGATGTTGGGCGGCACGAACAGGAGGCCCGTCTTGGCGCACAGCACCGTGTAGGAGGGCAGCAGGTTCTGACACGTGCAGCGCTTCGGACACAACATGGGGATGGCGGAGGCGGCCGTCGTGGCCGAGGAGGGCGAGGGCAGGGTGGAGAGCAGGAGTAGGAGGAACAGGGGGAGGAGGGGAGGCGAGAGGAGAGGGCAGAGGAGATCCATGGCTGTTGCACTCCTGGCAGAGAGGAGAACGAGAAAGAAAGAGTTAGGTTAGATTTAGATAGATAGATAGATAGATAGATAGATAGATAGATAGATAGATAGATAGATAGATAGATAGATAGATAGATAGATAGATAGATAGATAGATAGATAGATAGATAGATAGATAGATATAGATATAGATAGATGGTAGTAGCTGCTGGGAGTGAGGAGTTAAGCCTCATTTCTACTTTGTCATGGTGTGTTGCACGCAAAAGAATAGAAAAACTAGAAAAAGTGCTCCTCGGAGCACAAATTTTAGGCATTTTGTTCCAAAAATGTGTTTTGCTAAATTAGACTTGCTGGTGGCGCTATAACAGGCCAATGTGAAAAGGGTGGCATTTCTTCCTCGGCCTAGTGGGAATGTTCACATGACCATAGAGATACTGTGTACCATGCATGATGTTGGAGAAAATCTGTAGTAGTGATATAGTATCAAAATTAGTTTTTCAAAAATCGGCCTCCTGGTGGCGCTATAACAGGCCCATGTGCAGAGGTTCTGAATTGGCATCCAGGGAGTGTGTGTGCACAGTTTCGCAGCGACCGGGCCAACGGTGCCGGAGATTAGCTGGTCGCAGACGGACAGGACACACGGACGGACACACGGACGGACGGACAGGGGGTAAAACATACTCTCTCGCCATGCCTTTCGGCTTGGCAGAGACAAAAAATATAGCCGTGTAAATTAACCATTAGTTTGCGTATAGCTTTGTCATGATACACTGCAGCAGCCCTGGACTCTCCCAAAGCAGTGCTGGGATGATTACAGGGTCAGAGATGATTTACAGAATCAATAACTTTACAGGATCAATTTTTAAAGCGAGTGGGAAGTCAGGTCCCCTTTGTATTTCCTCTTTATTGAGATATAAACAGCAGGAAAGCCGAGGTCAAGACAGCATGCGGCAACAGAGCAGGGTGAGTTTCGATCCATGGTTGCGCGTGTGTGTGTGTGTGTGTGTGTGTGTGTGTGTGTGTGTGTGTGTGTGTGTGTGTTCTACCATCAGTGGGCACAGGAACACGCACATTAAATACCAGATGCATCACCGGTATGATTGAACGATCCATATGCTTATAGAGAGAGGGGGGGGGGGGTAAATTGAAAGAGGATTAGTTGGGGAGAGAGAGAGAGAGAGAGAGAGAGAGAGAGAGAGAGAGAGAGAGAGAGAGAGAGAGAGAGAGAGAGAGAGAGAGAGAGAGAGAGAGAGAGAGAGAGAGAGAGAGAGAGAGAGAGAGAGAGAGAGAGAGAGAGAGAGAGAGAGATGGAGACAGGTAAAGGGGCGGGGGTGTCATAGGAAGATGGATGTGGTTATGCGAGTGAAAGAGAGAGAGAGAGGGTGGGAAAGTGAGGCAGATGGATAAAGAGAGACAGAAGAAGGAGGAGAGGAGAGACAGTAAAGGTGGGAAAGAAAAAGATCAACAGAGAGAGAGAGGCAGGGGAAGGAAGAAGGTGGGATTACGAGGAAAGTGAGAGAGAGAGAGAGAGAGAGAGAGAGAGAGAGAGAGAGAGAGAGAGAGAGAGAGAGAGAAGAGAGAGAGAGAGAGACAGAGAGAGAGAGAAAGTGAGCATGTGACAAGAGAGAAGTTTGAGTGGAGTTTATGCAGCTTTTGTCATTGTGCTGAGTAAGTCGTCCAGAGTAGATTGGAAAAATGTAATTGATGATAACCATTAACTTTTGATTACACTCTGCTCAACGGAGAGAACTGCACACTGCTACATACATCTGCCTGATGCTTAATGCAAGCTCACAGGCTCACAGCGCGTTGCATCGCAACGCACCATGCACGCACGGTGTGTCACATGGAACGCATGGCCTGTGAAACGCACGGCCTGTGAAATGTTCCGAAGACCATAGGATGGGAAAACGAAACGTACGCAGACAATGTGTGGCTATAGGCAAATGGAAGCGGCAGGTGTATGTACACGGGCACGAGTACGCACAAACGCACGCACGCACACAGTATCACAACAAAAACACCAAAGCTCTTACTAAGAAAATGCTTGCGAAGGGGAATTCTATTCCACATAAAAGTATTGACACTCTTTTATTTACGGTGCTGAAATATTCAAAACTCAGCATTTCAGCCAAGCTAGCATACAGAAGAGAGCATAGAGTGTCACGCACGCACGCACGCACGCACGCACGCACGCACGCACGCACGCACGCACACACGCACACACACACACACACACACACACACACACACACACACACACACACACACACACACACACACACACACACACACACACACACACAGGGAGGTCAACCGCACTGAGATAAGTAGGCTACAGGAGATCAGGGTGTCAACATGTGTAAAGACAGACAGACTCACCTTTCGTCCCCCCCTCTCTCTCTCTCTCTCTCTCTCTGTCTCTGCAGACATATCGGACAGATAATAAAATAAAGGCTGTTTTCTTCCTGAACCCTTTACCCCCCTACCACTTCATACCATTCTTCTCCCCCTCTCTCATCATTCTGTCTCCTCTATCATCCATCTCCTCCAGATATCTCTATCTTCCTGCCCCTGTGTTTGCAAAGCAGTTTATGTGTGCCATCTGTCTGTTCTTTTTCTTTCTGTCTCTCTCTCTGCTACCTCCCTTACCACAGTGTTTTTCTATATTAGTAGGCAGTAGGAAAGCTGAGTGGGGGAGACGGCGTAGGAGAGGCAGACAGTAAAGTAAGAAAGCTGAGAGGGAGTCTGTGCAGGAGAGACAGGCAGTAGGTAAGCTGAGAGGGAGAATATGGGAGAGACAGACAGTAGGAAAGCTGAGAGGGAGACAGTAATAGTAGAGACAGACAGTAGGAATTCAGCTGAGAAGGAGATTGCCTAGGAAAGACAGCCGGTAAGAAAGCTGAGAGGGAAACCGTGTAGGAAAGACAATATGAAATCTGAGATGGAGACAGTGGGAATGTTTTTATAATGCCTCAACTCTCTACTCTGCTGGTTTTCATTACCATTATTTGACCAGCTAGTTTACTGGGTCTGACTCATTCATTCATTCACTCACTCACTCACTCACTCACTCACTCACTCACTCACTCACTCACTCACTCACTCACTGATCCTCGAGGGAGAGGCGAATTACAGCAAAAAAGAACAGTGTTAAATGATTTCGGTTAAAAATCTAGTTAATAAATCTCCTCAAAGGGCAGCGACTGTATGAGTCCATTTTCACAGCTTTCTTGCAGTTCATTTCAGGTAGGTACAGTATATGTGTTGCCAGCCCATTATTTCATATACCCTTCTCTTCATGTTTTGACATTTTGACAGATACCTTTGGCAACATTTTGCCTACTATGCTGCTGAAGGAATGTGGACCGAGTTGTCACAACTTGGCTTGAGAGACGTGACAGGAAGGGATCGGATGCACACAATCCCGGCAAAACAGAATTTATTTACAAAACCAAGAATTAGTGTTGGCATGACTAATAAATCACGTTGAAACAACTCCGCCTGTTTATCAGCTGGAAATACCTTGTGGAGTAGCATGTCTATGTGACGAAGCACAAACCGGTGCTGCTGCTGACGTGAGTTAAACACAATCACACGCGCACACGCATCCTCTCATGCACTGACACACAAGCATGCACGCACGCGCAAACAAGCACCGGCACACGCATATGATACTAACATAAGGACACGCACACAGAGACACAGGCTACAGCACACACACACATGTAGTAGGTGCCAGCTAGTTAATTGGGCTGGCATGCCATATTATAGCCTGACAGCAAACAAACACACACACCTGTCTGACAGGAGAGAGAGAGAGAGAGAGAGAGAGAGAGAGAGAGAGAGAGAGAGAGAGAGAGAGAGAGAGAGAGAGAGAGAGAGATATTCATGCACAGACAGACAGGCAAGGAAGAGAGGGAGGGGTAAACTAAAAGAGAGAGAGTTAGTATTAACCGAATAAAAGAGGAGGGGAGATTGAAGACAGAAACCATCAGACAGACAGACAGACAGACAGACAGACAGACAGACAGACAGACAGACAAAGGGGGGAGAGGGTTAAACAGAAAGGTGGTCCAATGGGGGAGAGGGTGAGAAAGGAGTGAGAGAGAAGGACAGAGCAGCAGAATGGATAGAAGGGATGGCGGATGGGGGTGTGAAAGAGGAGAACATAGACAGGAAAGCCAGAGAACAGGACAGAGTGAGGAAGAGTTAGAGGAGGTAGGAGAGGAGGGAATGAAGGAAAAGGGAAGGATGAGGAGAAGACAAGATCTTGGTTTTTTTTACAAGCCGCAGTTTCCATTTCCTGCCAGCTGGTGGGGATGTTGCGCCACACTGACACGCATGCGTGCACACACACGCACACACACACACACACACACACACACACACACACACACACACACACACACACACACACACACACACACACACACACACACACACACACACACACACACACACACACACACACACACACACACACACACACACACACACACACACACACACACACACACACACAATCTGAGAGAATGAGAACTCAAAGCAGGCTGAGAGAGAGAGAGAGAGAGAGAGAGAGAGAGAGAGAGAGAGAGAGAGAGAGAGAGAGCATTTTAATGAACAATATGAAATAATCAATAGCTGAATACTGTAATAATCATTCTTGTACAGTAGGTGTGCACATTCAGATGCAATGACGTATGTATGTGTGACAGGTGACCGATGAGTGTGTGTGCGTGTGCGTGTGCGTGTGTGTGTGTGTGCGTGCGTGCGTGCGTGCGTGCGTGCGTGCGTGTGCTGTGTGTGCGTGCGCGCGCGCGTGCGTGCGTGCGTGTCCGTGTCCGTGTGTGCTGTGCCTATAAAATCGTGCTGTCTTTACGTACATGTACTGTAAGTACACAACTGTTTGACGAGCGACATCTCTCTGTGTTCCTATTTGCCTTCCCTGCTCCTTCCCCCTTCACTGTTCTTCCTACCTTCCTTCATAATATAATATGGTCCTTGCTTCTTTGGGATATTTTTTGTCAAAGGTCCCCTTGGGCTGGGGAGCGAACCGGTGACCTTCTGATTCCTAGACGGTCTCTCTACATCAGGGCAGCTATATGGCTGCCCTGATGTTCCCTCTTATCTAACCTAACGTTCCTTCCTATCGTCCTTCAAAATACCTTCAAGATTTTCATTTACAGTTCCTCCTTCCTATCTTCATACACAGTTCCTTCCCAAGTTTCCTTCACCGTTCTTTCCTATATTTCCTTCACTGATACTTCCTATTTTTCCTTCACTGATGCTTCCTATGTTTCCTTCACTGATACTTCCTATTTTTCCTTCCGATTACTGTTACTCCTCATCTTTCCTTCACTGTTCCTTCCCGTCTTCCCTTCGCTACTCCTTCCTATCTCTCCTTCACCATTCTTGGTCAATACAATAGAACGCCCTTAAAGACCTGATAAAGAATCTATTTTGAAACTTTAACATCTCACTGTGAAATCCTCTTCATTGTTGTGCTCAACACTACACATAGTTGTTTAGATCCTGGCGAGGTGGTAACAGCCTTTCGCAACTACCTTTTTCGCCGTCACCCACTTAACTCTGAGAGCCTTAGTCAAAAGTAAAACGGTGGCATTTCAATCTATTTCACAGCTCCTTTGATGTGGTGAAGGGAAAGAAAACACATATATTTTCCAAGAGATAAAACCAGATGAAAGAGTAAACGTAAAAAAAAGTCTATAAACAAATCTTAAGGGTATGAAACCTCACAGTTCCCTTCTATCCTCTCTATTGCACAACAAAGAACAAAACATGTAACCATTAATTCCAAGGCCATATGTGCAAAAATGTTAAATTATAGTGTTTCGCTTTGTTCTTCTTGGCTATGGGTCCATGAACAGTAAAAAGGAGATGGTTAAGCAGACATTTTAAAGAGCTTAAACAGATGGGAGACGGGAGAAGCCCTGACCTGTAATGTAGAATGGGGAGACTTCCAACTCTGGCCAGACAGCTGAACAGCCCCATGGCTTTAAGCTAGCTTCATATTCCCCTGTACATTCTGTGAGGCAGCTGTGCAAACCCAGTTCATATTGAAGATATTGGACGGATTGTGTGTGTGTGTGCGTGTGTGTGTGTGTGTGTGTGTGTGTGTGTGTGTGTGTGTGCGTGTGGGTGAGACTACGTTCGTGCGAGCGTTTGTGCGAGCGTTTGTGTGTGTGTGTGTGCGTACGTGCGTGCGTTGGTGAGACCAGATCAAGGTTATGCAGTCTGTGCCTGCCTTTTCAACAGAGGGTTCACCAATTAAATCTGGCATCCCAGAACCACCCCCTCCTGATGTACAGTACAGCCACTGTCAACACTGATCAGATCCAGACCCTCACCTACAAAGAAGCGCACCTACAGAGAGGTCGATGGGGAATTAATCAATACAACTCATTCAGGAACCAATTACAGCCTTTGTTTCCCCCCCAGTAAACCAATCATAGTAGTTTCAATGAAACACTGCGGACATCTGTGTTGGAATCTGTCCAACACACAATATACATTGGATATTCTACTGTAAGACTGATGATGATAGGTTCTTGGTTTACCAATTATCCTAGATCCCTATATCTGTTGTCCTTGCTTCCTGTAAATCACTCTGGATTAAGAGCATCTGCTAAATGCCTAAATTGTAAATTGTACACACAGAGCAAAAATGGGCCTGGTCCAACATTGACTGCGTAGTAGTAGAATGATGTTTGGGAACATCATTGTACCCAAGCAGTGCTGTGCTAGTAGTAGTGGACAAAGTACTGTACACAATTACTCAAAGTATACAAAGCTGGTTAATTGTTAGCCCATGAAGTTTCTTAGTCAACTTGTATTGAAAATAATATCAATCCATCAATCAATCAATCAATCAATCAAACTTTACTAAGGACACATGGTCCATGCAACATAAAAAATAACATACAAATACAAGGACAAACAAAGGTGGACATAGTCCACATAAAATCATAAATTCATATACAGTACAGGCTTACACGCCAATGGTTCCACAGTTTAGAAACAACCCTGACCAAACTCAATAAAGGGTTAGTCAGAATTCGAATTATGCCGTTGGCAGAATCAGACAGCCTGCCCTACACATACATTTTACATGAGGTTCCGCTGCACAGCGGAGCAGGTGGGTACAACGATACTGACAAACATTTGGCTTGCACTGCTGCATCATGGCACTTTAAGCAGCAGTCTCATGCCATCATTACAAGCCACATTGAGTTCCTGCATACTGCTCTTTTTGTAGCGCCAAGTGGGCAGTATACATGGTGTACGTACAGCTTTGAATAGTGTGGACTTCACAGAAGCTGAGCACATACTAAACTTACGAACAAACATGTTAGCTTGTGCATATAACATTGTACGTTGCCTGTAGATCTGATGATATCCCTATCATCAGATCAGATAGGTCATTTGTTAAATACTGGCCTAAGTACTTGACCTCATCACAGACCTTAACCCATTGAGACCTGAAGCCGATTCTACATGTTTCCTAAATCTCAACAGTTTTCTGAAAAACGTATGTTTCTATATCAGTGGTGCTCAAACTTTTTCATGTCAAGGACCCCTAAAATTATATGTATTTTGCCGAGGACCCCCAGCAAAATATTGTGTTCCAGGACCCCTAGAAGCAAAGATTTGAGTTAAAAATGTTCTCTTTAAAATATATATATTAAAAGATTTGCACACATTTTCACGATTTTTCAAAAATAGCAGATATACAAGCTCGTAGCGCGGCACCGAGTGGCCCAATACCAAAAGTGTAAAATAATTCTTTTTAGCTCAAATCTAAAAATGACACAGTTCCAGGTCTTAATGGGTTAAGGGCAGTACCAGACAGAACAAATACAGGAAATTACAGGAAATTACAGTTTACTGTCTTCCCTACTTCTTATAATCATGATGTTACACTTCTTTGCATTATAAATGATGCCACAGTCTGAGCCATAAAGAGAGTAGACCCTCAGTAAATGTTAAAGGCCAGAACTATATGGACAGAGGATCACCAAATCATCTGCGTACATCAGGTGGTTGATTATTTTGTTACCAACCCGACACCCTATATCACAGCTGTTCAACTGCTCAGTTAGGTCATCCATATATAAATTAAAAAGCAAAGGAAACAGAATACTGTCTGACACCATTATTTACTGTGAAATGAGCAGAAACACAGTTACCCCAGCTAACACACATTGTCTGATATGCGTGCCAAAAAGCCAGGATTCTTATTAAAAATGTAATAGCCCCTCTGTTCTGTAATTCATGGAACAACTTGTCTATGTTATCAAAAATACATTTGCTTTTTAATATCAACACTGCTGTATTATTTTCACCATGTATTTACAGAACCTCAAAACCTATGAAACCACCTAATGAATGCAGAGACTTACTTGTGTAGAACCACTATGCTACACAAATCCTATAAAAAACACCTATACAGACTTCAGCTTTTAAATGCAATGAAATGGAAAAAGGCATTAGTCAGACTGTGGAAATGCTGTATATGCAGATTCCTAAATACAACTAAAATAGAACTAACACTAAAATAATTGACCCACTTTAAAAGCCCAGTTACACTAGCTTTATACCGTAACTTCCCCAACACCACTGCTTTCAGCGAGACAAACTCAGCAAAGTATTGTATTAATTCTCAACCAAGGAAAGCCTTCAAACAGCATTTCCTTTTCATATTAAGGTAACGTTCACTCCAGTTTGAAAGGTGAAAGGAATTGCACTTTAGCAGTCAATGTAATGTGTTGGGAATGTCCATTCCCAACAAATGTAGCCTACTGTACACCTCAGATTAGGTGAAAGAGGTCTCTGAAAGAATTCTCAGCCTGGTCAAACTATTCAAACTTGAAGCAGCCCTTATTAAATTCAACAGCTGACTTCAAAGCTATGCTTAAAAGTAATGAGTAATGAAAACCTTCATAGAAATGTAGTGGAGTCAGAAGTACAGTAAAATATATGTCTTTAATTGTGGAATAAAATGTTGTATTTTAAAATAGATGAATGAACAGATACTCAAAACATGTACTTAGTACAGTATTCAAGTAAATGTACTTTGTTACTGTCCACCACTGGCCTCTCCCAGCGTGTATTTTGTACTGCTTACCCCTTCATGGCACACATTGTAGCGGTCACTCGATCCTGAAGGTTTGCATTTTATAACATCCGAACACTGTGGCGTGTCAGAATACCACGTCGACACATTACACAGATATATCTTGCTGTTCTTTTTGTTACTTGGGTTAATCTTCTTGGCCACACATTGCTAAGAATGTTATTTAGATGGCATATTGTTTAGACAGATGCTAGGTTCTTTGTTTACCTGGTATCCTAGTTTCTTTGCACTACATTGTTCTCTCTCCACTCTACTTATGTAACTATTTAGTATTTACCTTGTTTGTTTACAAGAGTTCATGCTAGAGTTCAGTTCTCACACTTGTATGTTGCCCTGGATAAGAGTGTCTACTAAATGCTTACATTGTAAATTGTACTACCTAAATGGGGCAACACGATAACTGATTGGTTAGGGCACGTATCACATGGAACCTATGCCTGACAGTGAGTCCCCTGTTTGACAAACATCAAATACATTTAAAATAAATAAATAATTAAAATTTGAACTAAATGGAAGTGCTAGTACCTTGAATGAACGGTGTTCACTCTCCATTCCGACATCTCACCACTCCGACTAGTGGCTTCCGCGTGCGGTTAGGGTTAGGGTTAGGGTTAGGTATAGGGTTCGTCAACGTCGGAAAGGCGACATGTCGGAAAGGAGAAATGCACCCTGAATGAACACCACTGCAGTCAATTTATAAGACTGTAAATTGACTTCAGTGAGGCTATTCACAGTGAGGTAGACAGCAGAAGGAATACATTCCACAATGAAGGGTATAGCATAAACTAGAGCATAAAATACCACTGAGACTTTGTCACAATTAGCAATGTCAAGAGTCTAATGTAGCTTGTAGCTAATGTAGCTAAATAGTTGCTCCGCATAATCCAGGTTTTTATGATGCAAAACAAATTGCTTCATTGGAATCATTAAAGTTTTGTAATTGAATCTAATCATGGCGTTCAGATTGGATGCATTACAGTAAAACAGCCCCATGGTATGCAGAGTTCAACTAACTGCAGTTTAAACACAAGGGATTGCATACAGGAATAATATTATTTACACTTGTAAAATGGAGCCGTATACCATAGGGCAATGTAACAGAGAGGTCCTCTGTTACTTATCCTTTGCACATGTACATTGTGACCTTTATTTATTGATTGATTAATTGCATAGCATATGAGCACTTTGGTATTTGCAGTGCGTAATTTGCACATTGTAGTTTGCGCAGTAAATAAATGCTGTCATGATTGTATTGTTGATTACATTTGAATTAACATTTTTTGTTGTTTCCTGACCAGCTGAGCTGGCCAGTCAGCTAACTAGTTCCATCTGTGGAGACAGAATGTTTGGTGATAACCTGCCAAGTGCTATATAGTGTAATATATGAGTGCAATAGAGACCAAGTGAAATGTGTCTGAGAGGTGCAATATGGGTAATGCTCAGTGATGATTGAAAACTTAAAGTTGGGCTGTTCTGTTGCCAGTGTAATTAGGCTGGACCTAGTCAGAATGGCAGAGGGGGGGTCGTAATGTGTTTGTGAAATTTCTAAAGATGTTGTTGTAGTGTAATGTTGTAGGAGAATTAATACTGGTGTAGTTCATGGAGTTTCAATATATTTTATGAGAGTTAATGTTATACTTTAATACTTATTGTATTTATGTATTTGTATATTGGTAATCTCTCAAGAACAGATTCCAAGCTGGGCTACTGAATCTGTCGGGAGCCCCGTTCAGAACGTGTGAGCGTTGGCCTACAAATGGGTGTGCCTTCAGATCAGGAATCAGCTGCGCTTTACCCAAACAAATGTAGTGGGCGGGATTTACATCTGTGCGTTCGCTTCCCACTGGAAACAAACCCAAACTCATTTAACAATAGCGTCTTCGGAGCCGACAAAACCATGGAAAGTTAGTAACATTTTAACTTGTTCTTTCATAGAAACAAGTGGGCTTATAACCAAAACAATCCATGTTCTTTGGGAGAAATGTTAGTGTTCCGTGGAGAAATATTGTTAGTGGGAAAGAAAACATAGGCGCACCACCGGAAGTGGAGGGCTGAGGGCAGAGACTAAACGCCGGTTTCCAGTCATCGTCGGTCTATTTAATCACTCCCCCCAGAGTCAAATGCAAAAGTAAAAAACGCTAGGGGCGCTGTTTTTCTTTTTTTGAGGTAGGATAAGAACTACTTTTTGGTTACACTTTACCGCCTCTGTACTGCTTCCAAAATGGCTCATTCTCACAGGCAACAACATTTGTAAATGACTGACTATGCAAGGGAATGGTGGTTGAATGATGCATTTCAAGTGGAACTAAAATCTATACGAACTGACATATAGGTGATTGTACAGCAACTAAAGGACCTGTGTGCTGGAGTGGTTCTCATTCATATTAATGCTGCCTGAGGAACATAAATCATACCAATGAGGTGTTCTGATTGATCTGCTGTTCAGGCAGACAGTTCATAACATTTATGTGTTAGCATGAGGCCTTTAGCTCAGTGATTTTCAACCTTTTTAATTTCAAGGACCCCCAGTATGGGTTGGGGGGTTCCTTCCATTCCGACATCTCGCCACTCCGACTAGTTGCGTCCGCGTGCGGTTAGGGTTAGGGTTAGGGTTAGGTATAGGGTTCGTAACGTTAACGTCGGAAAGGCGAGATGTCGGAAAGGCGACATGTCGGAAAGGCGAAATGCACCCGTATGGGTTAGACCACAATGTTGTTGTTTAAATGAAAGTATTGCTCTATGAACTAGAGCTGTAGATAAATAGGTATCAGTGTGCTCAGGATAAACACTGGCCAAGACATTCGAGATATAATTATTCCACCTTTAATATCTAACGTGGGCATGCATTAATGATGCATGAAAGCTATAATTCATAACCATGATATGGGACGGCTCACGGACAGGAATAATTAGTACAACTCAAACAGCATGTGTGGCTGAGAGAGAGAGAGAGAGAGAGAGAGAGAGAGAGAGAGAGAGAGAGAGAGAGAGAGAGAGAGAGAGAGAGAGAGAGAGAGGGAGGGGGTGAAGGGTCTATTTTGTCCATTTGGTACAAAGGAGCTGGAGTGTGGGCCAGGGCAAAACACACACACACACACACACACACACACACACACACACACACACACACACACACACACACACACACACACACACACACACACACACACACACACACACACACACACACACACACACACACACACACACACACACACACACACACACACACATTTTGACAGATTGCCATGTCAGTCAATATCCATCACTGTCAATTACACAAATGTCATGTTGACTGGGATTTCCATATACACACACAGAAACAATATCATCATGGGGATACTATTACTGCCTCTCGCCTACTCTAATCAATGGCAGATTATGGTTGATTTGTCATTCATATTAATTGCCACTACTGTAGGTCTCACTGTAGTAAATCCATGTTTGATAGCCAAGGATCCATCTCTGCTTGCATCGCAACACATGGCTTATGACTACATCTGACCCCCAGTGACCACCCCCTCCATAACTACAGTACGCTAATTAGTCCAGGGGCCAACACTGATATTTTCACAAATTGGTACCACCTGAGGTGGCCGTAAAGTTTTTGTATTTTTGTATTCCTACATGTCTCTAGTTTATATTTTGGTATGATACATCTTCCAATTCAGTAGCTTAATGGCAGTTATCACTACCTACCAGCTAATGTATCCGGTAAGAGACACAAAGTAGAATCTTTGTGTCTCCTACCGGAAATACACCCGGGCATCAAATTATTGCGACAAAAAACAAAATATATCCATGTATTCAAGGCTTCATGGGGTGTGCAATTGATAACTTCTCAGATTTTTGGTGTTTGCAAAAAGACTGCTTTCCATAAGCTTGTAAAAGTTGACCCTCCTTCGGTCTAGGGTGGTCATAGCTGAATGGGTAGAGAGTCCCCCTGGGAAACTTAAAGGAGGAGTTCACCCAAAAAATGATTATTTTCTGTCAATTGCACACCCCATGAAGCCTTGAATACATGGATATATTTTGTTTTTTGTCGCAATAATTTGATGCCCGGGTGTATTTCCGGTAGGAGACTCCTACCGGATACATTAGCCGGTTTAGAGTGATTACTGTCATTAAGCTACTGAATTGGAAGATGTATCATAGCAAAATATAAACTAGAGACATGTAGGAATACAAAAATACCAAAAATGTACGGCCACCTTAGGTGGTCCCAAAATCTGCCTTGGCCCCTGGACTAAATAGACCCCTTAACAGACGACGTCACACTGATAAGAACCAGTATGCGTGCAACCAGTATGCGCGCAATGAAACCCATTCTGTCAGGTCTCGCTAGGACGCGCCTCACTAGCCAACACACAAGAGGCGGTTGGGTGCGCTGCAGCGTACCCCGAAACAACAGGTGGGGAATTGATTGCGTTAAACAATCACCTGTGCATCCAGTCTCAATGTTAGTAAACAAATAATTGGTCTATACTTTATAGTGGTCTATAGTTTCGCGCCATACAGCAGATTCACAAGTCAATTTCCAAATGCTTTGCTCAACTAGAGACTGATAACAATCCCATCACTTTTGTTGCTACAACTGTGTGGAAACAATTAGAGCATTTAAAAGGAAAACTGCATTACAGAACCATTCCAACGTCTTTAGGGTGTTCCTTCATACCGTTGCTTGGTTATTGTTGTGCTTTTCTGTGAATCAGAGTTGCGCGGATCGCGTTTACTTATTTGCATTATTTGAAAGGTTATCTTCTTGTTTGATGAATGTTTACTTCCTTGTTCATGCACAAATCAAATCGGTAAAACTGGAGCTAGAACGCTACATCCTAACTCCTTGTGTTGTTATAAGGGAGTTTGGCTGGCTGTCAATTAATGGTTAGACACACCATTAGGAGGACAGCACAGCGACAGTGGTCGAGTGACATTATTTGTACAAGTACGTATATCCATAGAGTCCCATGTGCATTTCGTGCAGTGCGGTTGGTGCAGATCTATAAATAGGATAATATAATCAATGCGGGTGGATGGCGGATGGATAATGAATATGTACACGTGGATTTGGGTGACGAAAAAGCCCATCCGCGCATCTCCACTGTGTATCTATCAACATGTACAGTACATGGAGCCTCTATAACAAGTTTTGTCTGCACAGCATTTCCTCTCTGGGGACAACAAACTACTCTAATCTAATCTAATCTAATCTAATCTAATCTAATCTAATCTAATCTAATCTAATCAATAAGTGTCATTTAAAGTACAGGTACAGGCCTGAGTGCTCACTGTTCATATACAGTAGATGTTGTTCACCCATAGACAGTAAAATCCTCAGTGTTAACTTATCCATTTGTAACTCTGAGAGGTAAATGCAAGGATTTTACTGTGGAGACTTGAACAGATCATGCAGGCTCTTGTGGGCCACAGCCTCCTGAGGTACTGAACATGATATGATGGCTGATCCAGAAATAAAACCTCAAGATGGATTATTAGAGCAGCAGTTATTTCTCGACCAGTGGGTTATGAAATAACTAAGCAGTGTGGGCAGTTCAGAATGAAGGACTACTGAAGTGCAATGATATTTAATGTAATGATATTTACATATGCTGCGAAGGATGGATGGATATTTGCATGCAGACTTTTAGTATTCACTCTAAGTACTGTACTTAAGTCAAATGAGGTACCTTTTTTTTTTACACATACTATACTATACTATACCAATACTTTGCTGGTTTGGATTAATGCAAAACATAATAATAAAGTGTTATTATAGGTTAAGTTAAATCCAACAATTAAAATCAGCCCACCTTTACCAGCTGCAACATAAAAGTGATGAACAACACATTAATGCATTACTAATTTGAAATGGGCCTACAGTATGACTTTATGTTTGGTAGTGTAAGTATTTTGATGTCAATATGCGCGCCTAATTGAGTAAATCTACAATGCAGAACTGGTACTTTTACTTAAGTAAAAAAATATATATAATAAGAGTATTTCTTTCACCATTGCTTTTGGGGCAGGACACCTGCCTTTTAGGTAACTTTCACTATTACTAATAACAGATCATGCATAGCCCAACCTGCCGGCAGGTTAAGTGTTCACCTCTTAATTCTCACGTTGTCTCCACATGTGACAACACTAACTTAGTTCACCATCAACGTTGGCACATTGAGGTGAGTCATGACTTTCCGAGCTAAGTTAGGTTATCGATCGCTCAGAACAGTGCACCCACCGTCACCAAATTATTGATCACTCGCAAGCAGAGGATCATCGACCACTTGGAACAGGGCGCTAACTGCTAACTGACACTGGGGAATGTTACTTTTAAAACCTGCTGGGGAGGAGAACCGCAGTTCAGAGGGTTTTTACCTTGAGTTTAGCATGCCCTAGAGTCCCTGTCTCTGGAGACATACTGTATATCTTTAACTTTTTCCTCAACGGGAATCTATCTGCAGCATTCTCTCCCTCCACCCTCTCACCGTTCCTGACTTTCCATATTTCGATTTGATGATAGAAGCAAGGTGTTCACTCTTTGGAACAAGATATATTAAAGTTCACATTGATATGATATAAGAAGAAAAACATATTTATTTATTTATATTTATTTATGTAAATTAGTAATAAAAGGACAATAAGCATTCAAAATGTGTGGAATAAAAGTTTGCACCCTCCCCATAAATAAATAAATAATAATAATAAAAAAATACAAACACATTATTACGTTATGATACTGTAAAACATATTTTAAAAATCTTTTGTCTTGGTCAGAATTATTGTTCTGCTCACCTCTGTAAGCTGGAGGCCACCATTATCCATGTGTGCTTCCATTTTAATTTCCCCCTAAAGAGATGCTTTGAGGCAACCATTACATTACAATGTTGCAAACTACATGATTGCTGCCTAACAGAAGTGAATCAGGGAAATTATGAACCTTATGCAGAGGCGTTTTAAATGCGACATCTAGTCATGTTGTCTATTGTATAGCCTACCTTCAAAAGGCTGTTATCGGCTATCTTATGGAAATATTTGCACAAACATTCAGCTACAGTAGGTATTGTCCTGCAACACGATACAGTCACTGTATCTTACTTGCCAATGCACCCTACACAGTGAAATCCTCAGACTTAATTTACCTCCACCTGTGTATGAATCATTAGTGGACAAAGTATACAACCCCATTACCTGAGTCAAAGTATAGATAATCCTGGTCAAATATGATTCCACTATGAATGAAAGTTTACTTGAGTTAAAAAAAACTGTTGTACTTGCTTTTAAAAAATACTTAAGTATTCAATATACATTTTCTTTTCATCTTCACATCTTACTGTATTGTTTTCACAATGCATTCAAAGAACCTTGTAACTCTCTGAAACCACCTAATGAATGCACTGACTTGCTAGGAACCACACAAAGCCTATAGAAACGCCTATAGAAATGTCACCATAGAATTGTCAATCAAATCAACATAGGACATAGGAATACATAGGACCACCATGGAAACAAATCCCCAGGACTTCTTTTTGTGTTATCCTTTTAGCCTAAATGTTGTAATGTACCTCTGTGCTTTTTACATGTTTTGACTAAAGTTTTCGGCCATAGTCTTTTTTTATAAATCTTTTTACGTGCACCCCACATTATCATATAATTTTTCACTTTGCCCCACACAGACATTTATAGATTGCCTGTGAGTTTGGCCTTTCTTTCTTCCTGTGACGTCTAATTAATTTGCAATGAAGAAGAGATTTCTCTAACAGAGAACTAGCCCAGGCAAGGCTGAGGAGCTCACCGAAGGGAAGGTAAATTGGACGTCAAACCGAGTGAAGTGAATCACACAGGTTAACCCATTAAAACCGGGAGCGCAGCTGTCATTTTAAGATTTATTTGGCACCGAGTCATGACCTTGTAGATCTGCTATTTTAGAAAAATCTTGAACATTTGTTATATTATTGTTATTACATATTTTTTAAAGCGAACTTTTGTAAAATATTTTGTTACCCCCGCCCCCGCCTCCGCCTCCCCAGAAGCAAAGATTTGAGTTACAAATGTTCGCTTAAAAATAAATATATAAGATTTGCACACATTTTCACAATGTTTTTTCAAAAATAGCAGATCTACAAGCTCATAGCGTGGCACTTGGTGCCGCGATATGACCGTGTATATCTGCTAGTTTTGAATAGGCAAAGAAATCCAAAGTGACACAAATGCGTTTCCGGATTGAATGGGTTAATGGTCCAGAGTAGACGAGCAGAAAAGGAGAAGCCATGTTTCTTCATAATTACTCTTCTTCTTTAGGAGGACTAGGCCTTTGCAGTTATCCCTCGTGAGCCTGTGAGGAATCCCAGGATCTTAAATATCGTTGCTGTCGGACAAAAACCTCTTATCTCCATATTCTAACTTTTTTGTGTTTTTTTCGTAAATTAACGCCCTACTTGATCATACTACAGCGTCACACAAGAAGCATCAAAAGGAGCCGATCTACAAGCTCGAAACATGGCGCGAAGTGCCGCGTTTCGAGCTTGTCGATCTGCTACTTTTGCCGTTTTTGAATTTGAATCCTGAAAAGTAACAGTTTTGGACATAGGAGGTTTCCACCCGACAGAGACTATATTGTCTTCAGCAGAGAGCGGAACTGCTTGCTGGTAGATTGCGCCATCGCCAGAGATAATTGAATAGAAACAGACGTCACAGATGTACATGGACGTTCACAAGCTTCTCAATTAGCATGACCCCTTACTGTGACTAGTTGGCAGACTGACTCTCACATGAGGTGGGAAGATGGGACAGGGGAGAATTATCAGCCTGAGCAAACTTGCAGTATAGGGCGACAGTATGGAAGTACACTTGAGCACTGTAAGTACATTCAGCAGCTGACCATGCATGAAGTACATGACAACCTGCTTAGAAATGTAGTGGAGTCAAAAGTATTGCATTTGTCTTTGAAATATAAAGGAGTAAAAGTAAAACAAAAACAAAAACAAAACAAATACTCAAGTAAAGCACAGATACTCAACAAATGTAGCCTACTCAAGTGCAGTACTGCATTTACTGACTGTCCACTCAAACACACTAACACACGTGTTAAATTAACATTCAGGGTGGTCTGTACATGCACTGCAACTACTGTATCAGGTGCGGTGCTAGGGGTTGACCTAATGTCCCTGCATGGGTCCACCCACTTGTTGGCCCACCCTAAAATAAACATTCAAATATAAACTAAAGTTTCCCTTAAAAAAAAAAAGAAAAAGTAAAAGATAACATTTTGGTAGCGACCTAAAAGCTATTTGCCAACTGGCATTAAAAGTGTATTTCCAGTGGGTGAACTTCAAAGTAAAACATGTACTTTGGGGTTTAAGTGGTTAACACTGAGGATTTTACTGTGTATAAAGCTTGAAAGGATTTCTGTGTCTCCTGTCATTCATATTCATGCAGTGGCAGCCGGTTTCAATCAGCGTGCGACAGCAGGAGGTGTGCAGTGCTGCTGTATCGGTAACGACGCTCAGGAGGAGCAGCTGGGCATCCAGCACAAACGCCGAAGGGAAGATCAAAGACAAACACAAATATGAGGTTCTTTTCATGGAAATTGAAATTAATGAGCCTTTGATCGCGGGCATCCCACTTCCCCACCACACCGAGTGCCTACTGGGGCTTTTCATTCAGTGCTCATTGTGCGCTGTTGTTTTTTGATCGCAGGATTGCACGCCTACCAATTATTGGAGTTACTTGTGTTGGTGGCGATAAATAATTTGGAGGGTGCTGCGGTGGAAGTTTGTTGTCCATCTAAAAGATTTGGCTCTGAGTCCACAGACATAATGTCCCTCGGGGGCTATGGTCGGTGTGCCTGCCTGGATGGGGCTAAGATAGGCTTTCACACGGGAGTGTTTGGGCATGAATGTTTAATAGCAGTGTGGCTCGTTTAGATTCTTCTGTAATAGACCACCGAAGTCTGACGTAATTTACGCATCCTTTGTTTGTCTACCTGGTTCGCAGTTTTCCACCCCCATTCTGAATCCCATAGACGTATTTAATATCGCGTCAAATAAGAACTGTGTTCCAAAAATAAACAAATGACCACGGTGGTTTGACTCTTATGGATATGAAGCATCAACTGACGGTGAGAAAACAATGATAATGTTACTTCCGCCGAATTAGTTAAATTTTCGCCAGAAACAGACTGTTTCAAATATAAGTGACTGACTATCATAAACTATACAGAACCTCCTCCGAGACAGTTTGTTTATTTTTGGACCACAATTCTTATATGAGACGATTCTATGATGACCCAATGTTATTCTCCATAGCGAAATTACTTTACGAACCTGGGGATGAACGAGTGACGTCAGGACCTCGGTGGTCTATTGTACTATTTGAAATTGGCTATGGGGGCATCCAGGTGGCACAGGGGTAACCTCGCGTCACCAGCCTTTCCACACGGAGGAAAGCCTGGTTTTCATTCCAAACTGACCAGTGTGATCCGGTGTAGGCCATGCCTACTCTAGAATTCTAGAAAGTGGTTTCCGGTTGTGGTTCGCGGTTTGTGCCGCTTTGCTTTCTTTATGTTCCCCCATGCACATGAAACGAATCAAGTAATCTAGTCTCGCCAGTCATGCATGCATGCTATGAGTTGGAATAAAACATGGATAAACCAAATAGGGATGCACGATTAATTGGTCATCATATTGGTATCGGCAATATTGGCCTTTATACTTTATAATATTTACGTTTGATTGTGAAGCTGAAAAAGCCTTTTTGTGATGATGAAGGCTACAATAATTTTAACCACTTTAACCTTTTATACTTTGGCTATTCAAAAATAGCAGATATACAAACTCATAGCGCGGCACAGAGTGCCGCACTATGAGCTTGTAGATCTGCTATTTTTGAAAAATCGTGAAAAATGAAAATATGTGCAAATCTTTGAATACAGTATATATTTTTTAAAGCGAACATTTTAACTCAAATCTTTGCTTCTGGGGGTCCCTGGAACAACATATTTTGAGATGGGGGTCAGCAGCCAAATACATATCATTTTGGGGGTCCTCGACACGAAAAAGTTTGAGAACCACTGGATTAGGACACAACCGCATGTGTTACTGTATGTCCTCCCGGTGGAACTCCTTACTGTCAGGTGAAAAGCGTCACGTGTATCGGAGGAGACACGTGCTCGTCTACACCCTGCATAATGAGCTAACCAGTAGGGGTCAGCAAGAGGGAAAGGGGTACAAGAGGGAATTGGCATAATGACTATACACTGGGAGAAAAAGGGTAAAGAATAGAAAGAAACAAGTAAACACAACTATGCAAACATTCAATGCCTTCAACGTAACACATGGAAACTGATATTTATAGCAGTGGAGCACTGCCGGAAGGTATTAATTAATATTCATCATATCGCCGTAGGCACCATTCACCCCCTTGACACCATGCAGCGGGTCGCATGTAGACACAATCATGGATATTAGGTCCATAAATGGAATGAATAATGCATGTTTAAGCATTTGATTTTAACACATCATGTGACCATTAGTAAGGATTAAAGGGGTCAGTACATTCAATGTGATCCCTGTGAAATAATAACAAGAAAAGAATGACATACAATAGATGTCATTGTGACTGGAGAGCTAGGACATATTATCCAATGTGAGAGTGTGTGACGCGTTGTGGGCTTGTAGATCTGCTATTTACAAAAACGTTTGACAAAATGTAAAAAACGTGGAATGTTTTTGCAAACATTTTTAGACCACAAATGTTATGCTGGTCCCTGGCACTAACCTTGTGGTTGGACATGGACATACAGTCAGTGGAAAAAGCATTCACATTTTTTACTTTAGTAAAAGTATCAATACTACAATGTAGAAAATGTAGAAATACTATGTTAGAAGTAAATGTCCAGAATTAAAAATGTACTTGAGTAAAAGTACAAAAACATTGGTATCTAAATGTACTTAAAGTACCAAAACTAGAAAGTAGGCTACTCATTATGCAGAATATCCCATTGCACAAGTTGTCAAATGTATGACATCTTTTGAAAATAGCAGATCTACAAGATCTGTGAGCTTGTAGATGGGCTATTTTCGAATGGACGAAATGTATATGAAGTGAAGTGGTTAATGTAAGTTTTGTAATAATAATCGAAATCTACAAAGGAACTAGCAACTGAAGTTGTCAAATAAAGGTAGGCCTATTGCGCACATAACAGGCCTTCACATAATGTACATAGACCTACTGTAGTGTGCACATAACACTATAACTAGCACGGTTAACATTAGCCTAGTACTGTAGTAGTTCAGGTGACACCTTGTCCAAACAATAACTATACAGAAAAAAATAAACACTGTGGAAACACGATCGCATCGTCCGTCATCAGCGTCATGGCTGAACGTCAACCTGGATTTGCACTTTCTCCATTACACCCGTACATCTACATAAACGTTCAGGTTTCAAATATAAAGTGCTAACCACATGGCCATGGATGTTACAATTATATACGGGCCGTCAGAAGTACCCGTGTCTTCCGTATTGTTCAATGAAAAGCATTCTAATTCGATCAGTGGCCTCTTTCTCCGAATTTTCTCCATGCATTCAACTAAGCGACCCTAGCGGTTGGGAGGTGTATTGCACTCTGATACATTGTAACTGTGTGAGGAAATGGCCGTCGATCGGATTAAAATATTTTTTATTGAACAACACGGAATAAACAGATACTGTTGAGGAACCATACATATGCGACATCTCTGGCAAACACACACACACACAAACACACACACACACACACACACACACACACACACACACACACACACACACACACACACACACACACACACACACACACACACACACACACACCCACAAGAAATCAAGACAGCAGCGTCATGATCCTCACCCCAGCCAGCAACAACAAAAAAAGATTATGGCCTACCTTTCTTTGAGGTAAACTGTGAAGAATAATATTGCAAAAATAGTTCCAATCCAGTGCGTAACACTCAAACAAAAACTCCTCATTTTGAGTCACGAGCGAAGAAAAAGTGTAGGTTTAATGTGTGTGTGCAACATGTGTGCGTGTTGTTGTCACGTGACTGCGCGCGCACACACACACACACACACACACACACACACACACACACACACACACACACACACACACGAGATTGTCGCGGGGGAGGGGCTACTAGCATGGAGCTAGATGCTATAGCCCGAAGGGACAGTCATGGGTTTGATTGGTTGTCAATAATACAAATAATAATAATTATTATTATTATTAGGGACAGGTCGATTTTTAAAGAAGTGTACCCCTGGTCTAAAATGCCATGACCCTCCATTTGACAAACAAAATAAATCAATGACCCTGACCTCAAGTGATTAAAAAAAAAAGATTAACCTTCCCCAGGAGTGTCACGATATATTGTCCCACGACGATATACCCTATTGTGATATTAAAATGTGACGATAGGTATTGCCATGATGTCATATTGTATCGTACTATTTTTTAAATTATTTTTTTATTTAAAAACCCTCCCCATCAAATACAACAACATGACAGTGACAGTGCAGTCATACAGTGACTACACTGTTGCCTATATTAAACAAATTAGAATATCAATTATGGCCTGATGATTCTGGTTTTACTTGTGGAGCTGGGCTGGTATTTACACTGTCCATATAGCTCCAAATTAATCACATGCACAGAATCACTCCAAATTATTATGAATATCCACTTATAAATTGGTCATTGTGACCTATCTGGTGTATGGAATTCTATGAGCAACAATAACACACTTAAAGGAGGATATCTCTGTGTTGGAAATTGGGATCATGCATCTCTCCAATATGCCTATTAGTTCATGAGCCATTATCATCTGAGGGGAATAATGCTCATAGTGATTTTTGGCAAGGTATGCATGTCTAGAGTTAGAAAATATGTAATCTCTCAAGAACAGATTCTGCTCTCCGCTTGAATCTGTCGGGGGGGTTCGTCATAACGGGTACGCACTGGCCTACAAGTGGGCGTGCCTTCAGATCAGGAAGCAGGCCGCGCTTTACCCAATCAAATGTAGTGGGTTTACTGTCTGCTCTCGCTTCCCACTGAAAACAAACCGAAACTCATTTGTGTGGTGTTAGTGGTGTTAGTGTTCCGTGTAGAAATATTGTTAGTGGGAATGAAAACATAAGCGCACCACCGGAAGTGGAGCACTGAGGGCAGACCAAAAAACCTGGTTTCCTTGCGCACGGGTGCTCCATTTAGCTACCCCCAGAGCAAAGTGAAAGAGTAAAAAACAGCAGAGGGTGCTGTTTTTCCTTTTTATTTGGCGATGGGTTCCCAGATTTGAAAATATGTGATAGCCTTTCACCAAAAGTAGCTTTATGGGTGCAATCATGCATTTTATTTTATAACACTATTCTTCCGTGCTGGCCATGTGCAGTATAGTTGATATCTAACCCAGTGCCTGGTCCCGACCCCCAGTTTGGGAACCACTGCTATATAGGACACAACAATAGTCATATTCCATTATGATTATGAAAAATACCTATTAGGGCTTGCTCAATACTACATTCATGCATTTTGATGTTTGAAAGGATACAGTAATTTCTGTGCCCGTCCTTTATAGTGCACAGGCTTTGATTTGGATATTGAAAAAATAGGAATTCGATATTTCAGTGTTCTGTGCATGCAGCTAGGTCGCTCCGTCCCTGCCATGGAAACGTCTTTGTGAGAAGAAAAGTGAAAGCAGGCTGGCGAGGTGAAGATTATTTTTGGTAGTGTTTTTGAGCATCCCGCTGATAAGGGCACAAGCTCTAACAATGATTCGATCAGTTCATCATTCATCATTCATCCCAGGACACTATTGAGGATGAATGAATCATACTGTATAAAACTAGCTAATGGATGCAGAAGAATGATTCTTTCTTTGGTGTAATGGCGTATTGGTGAAAGTATATAATGTGAGCTGCTTGAACACTGATCCAAGTGATTTTTCTTATCGGTGCCTTTTGAATTTTACTGGAGTAAAATATCTTTCAAGTAAGATATCTGTACCTTTACTCAAGTATGGTCTTCAAATACTTTATACACCAATACTACTAACAACTGTACATGTTTAAGGCTGTGGTGCTGACATATTCTCACTTACACTTCTTAACGGTTTACGGCTAAACGGTTAACTATGAACTATTTTTCTCTCAGTCTTGTGGCCACCAACTTCAAGTCATTTTATAGCTATGGTCCCCTGCCTAATCTAGTTACCCCAGACGTGCTACAACAACAAGCAGCACAGCCAGATCTACAGTAGTATATTAGGAAATACATAACGTCCAGAGTGGTGGATGGTCTCTATAATTTACTCACCAAATATTAGATTTACCCACATTTGGGTTCCTGTAGCAGTGTCTTGACTGCAAATATTGCAGTACGGGTGTTAATTTGGGACCCTGAGTGAGTCACTAACATTCCTCCAATCTAAATAGTAACCTAGTATACATTTTATTCTTATCTTAATGGATCTTTAGGTAATTTACAAAGGAAACCTTTGTGTTCCATCTTTCATGAAAACCAAAAGTACAAATCTTATGTCATCATTATATAGTCACTATGTTGTCACTGCCTGTAGTAGAAAAACATCTAGATATGCTAATTTTAACAACCTATCAGTTTGAAGTAGAATGCTTCATTCGGATTTTGAAAACTGTGTTTTGGCATGAGTGATAACACACAGAGAGCTACCACCAATGCAAGGCTATCACATGTTTCCTCACTCACTAGAGGTGTATACCCCCCTATAGATGATACTGATGACCCCATATTTGGGGTCCTGGTTCATGGACTATAACGCCTGTTGAAGTTTTGCTCAATTGTTCAACCACCATTGTTAAGATGCTGAATAGATTTGACTGGGTCATTCACACTGGCTGTGCGTTGATGGCTTGTTAACGACCGTCATTGATTCTAAATAGACCAAGGTGTTACTTGACTTGAATCCTTTGTATCCTTTGAAATAGAGAGGGGTCATTGACCACTGTTCTGCTGTACTAAAAAAGTATATCAAAAACTGACTATTTTATTAATTCAAAATTGCATGACCCTCCATTGGATTCAAAGTAAAATTACCTGACCATCCCTTGGACCAAAATTAGAAAGGCATGACCCTCCCCTATTTTCCTCCAGGGACCCCCTTCTGTACATTTCGACTGGTCCCTTATTATTACTGTATCAAGAGCTAGCAGGGACAAGAGCTCTAAGAGGAAGAATAATTAGTTTAATTCTTCACTGAAACAAAGGATGCAATAGCTTAACTGTACAATATGTGGAAGTGTGAAAGTGATACTTGTCCAAAACTCGAGACTGGCTGACAGGAGTTCAGTTCTCCATCTGGTATCAGTAGTGGGATGCATGGCTACAATACTTGCTATTGGTTGTTTTACTATTATAGACTCTCAGTGGTTAAATTGCTCATATTGGTCTATCCCTCAATAATGAGGACAGTCAGAATGATCCACCCATAACAGAAATCATTGATGCGATTCCCCCAAAAAATGTGGGCACTCGTTTTGGTTGACAAAACATAATGCGTATGTGCAAGGTTTTACAACAAATGCATGATTGATTTTTTTTATCAATTGCGATTTGAGAACAAGGCAGATATACGCCGAGAGGGAGGCCTTGAAGCTGGTGAAGCAGCCGGAGCGAGCCGCCAGGTGAGCAGCCGATGGCCTCTCGCGTCAACTAGCTAATTACAAATAAAACACGCTACTCAATTGGAAACATATTCAATGGAATAATCGCTAATAAAGTCATCGATATATAGTCACAGCCCTAGCTCTGACCTTTTGTTATCTTCTCTCACTCATTGCAAGTCTGTCCATCTACAGGCACTGTAATGCTGAAAAACTTTGGTACTCTTTGGTGTGCTGCCTGTCGTGCCATTCGTATCACATGCATTTTCCCCAGCATGCTTGAGCATGCTGCCTGCGGTGCTGGAGCCCCATTAGCCTACTTATTTCCCAAGCTCCTCTGCATCTCAACAGCTCATCTGCAAACACAATGGACGTACTGCTGTCGCTGCCAGTTGGAATCCAAAGGAAGACGTTGTTCAGGTGCTCGCAGGTATCGGGTACATTGGAAGTGTGTGTGTGTGTGTGTGTGTGTGTGTGTGTGTGTGTGTGTGTGTGTGTGTGTGTGTGTGTGTGTGTGTGTGTGTGTGTGTGTTTGGTTTCGTGAACACTGCAATCAAATGGGAGTTTGCACTTTGTGTGTCAAACAATGCGACGCGGGTAGTCCCTCTGCGTCGTGTCTTGCATGGAGAGGATTCCGTTGAAAGCCGTGCTTGAGCGAGCGGGAGATTGAAGCCGAGGTGACCGCAGGGGGTTCTGAATATTCCGCCTGCTCCCAACAGGGTGTGAATATGCGCAACTTTGTGCTGTACTATGTGTGTGTTGGGTGCTTGCGTGCGCACGTGATTGCATCTATGGAAAGGAATCTCAGTGCCGTTCGCTCCGTGGTGCTCATATCATCTCAGCATGACTCTGAGGCAGGAGGTCTAGTGCCGGATTTACACTTTGGCTGCGTGCCAAGTTGTGCGTGGAAAATAGCCAAACCAATACAAGCTAGCATGTCGCAGTCAGTGGTGGAAAAAGTACTCAAATTCTTTACTTACAGTAAAGGGGAAGACCACTCATTTTCAACATTGAACTATGTCTTTAATACACCTTACCTTTAATACTAATACACCTGACTTTTTTATTATTTCCACACAACAGCTCTAAGGTGTAGTTCAATGTTGAAAATGAGTGGTCTTTCCCTTTAAGTAAAAGTACCAAAACTGCAATATAGAAATACTCTGTAAAAGTCCAGAATTAAACATTTACTTGAGTAAAAGTACAAAAGTATTGGCAAAATGTTTGAATGTTTATTTTATACATTAGGTTATTTGAAAATAGGCGATCTACAAGCTCACAACGCACCGCATTGCGACACGTTGTGAGCTCGTAGATCTGCTATTTTCAAAGCCTATGTATAAAATAGGGCTGAAGTGGTTAATGTATGTTTCATAATATCATAATTTATATCTGAAAAGTAACTAGTAACTAAAGTTTTCAAATAATTGTAGTGGAGTAAAAGTACAATATTTGCCTCTGAGATGTAGTGGAGTAGAAGTAAAAGTAGTGGAAATTGGAAATGTAAAGTACAAATACCTCAAAATTGTACTTAAGTAAATGTACTGTTACTTTACACCACATGTCGCAGTGCAACGTTTTGTGAGCATGAAGATCGTCTATTTTCAGTGTAGGATGCTGCCGCGCAACAGAGTATAAATCAACCTTAAGTTAACAGATGCTACTGCACTGCAGAGAGTGCACGTACAGTATGTGCACTTGCATGTACGTTATGCGTGTGCATGTGTGTATAAATTAATGTTTTTCTGTGTGAATGTGTGTGCACATATTTATGTGCGTGCAACGTACTGTATTTGTGTATAGAATGTGTGTGTGTGGGGGTGGGTGAGAAAGAAGTGAGAAAGAATGCAGGGAGAGACGGAATGGGTGTAATTTATTGTGTGTGTGTGTGTGTGTGTGTGTGTGTGTGTGTGTGTGTGTGTGTGTGTGTGTGTGTGTGTGTGTGTGTGTGTGTGTGTGTGTGTCTCACTATACCAAAACTCATGTTTTGGTATAGTGAACGCTGCATACAAATTCCTTTTGTATCTCAAAGCGCTCTTGTGGAGAATGGTGCAGAACGTTCCATAATCCATGTAGACAACACATTACAAGTGGCAACATATGCGTTTGAAACAGGAATTCCACAGTTTACACTTTTACGCTTTCAGGCCTCTTGGTAGATGCTCTCATCCAGAGCGACTTATGAGAGCAACAGCAGAGTAACGATCAGTTCCTGGATCTG
>NC_139945.1:16562351-16597351 GCF_963454915.1 Gymnoscopelus microlampas | reverse complement strand
TGACTGTGTGTGTGTGTGTGTGTGTGTGTGTGTGTGTGTGTGTGTGTGTGTGTGTGTGTGTGTGTGCGTGCGTGCGTGCGTGCGTGCGTGCGTGCGTGCGTGCGTGCGTGCGTGCGTGCGTGCGTGCGTGCGTGTGCGCGTGCGTGTGCGTGTGCCCAACTGGAAATCGGACAAAGCATGGTGCTAGAGGAAAAACGAAAGGGGGTCACCAAAATCAGTAGGGTTCATCTGTAGATTAGATATACCCTGTGTGAATATTTCTTTCCTGGGGACAGGGTGATGTTTGTAGTTTGGGTTCATCTTCAAGTGAGCATGAATCAGCTCTGAAAGCTTCATAGCAATCTGCACATTTGATTTTGCGATGACTTATAAGTAGAAAGATTGGCCTAAGGGTGTTGCTAGAGGAAAGGCCATGGGGTCATCACAATCAGTCGGGCTCAATTCCATGCCAATACAGCTAGTAGTTTTCAAGATGTTGTCTGGGATAAGTGGACAGATGGATAGACGATTAGACGGACAGATCGGCCGACTGACATAATGTAAACAGGAGCTAAAAAGGTAACTCATTCAAATGTATATTAAGTTGCATGATTGATTGAAATAAAACATAACACTACATTAACAACATAACATTAATGCATCGTACATCAGTCCACTCCACTGCATTCTGCGACATCCAGGCAATTTATATTTCTGACGGTGGCGGTGTACATATCTGACTAAAAAGGATTGGATGTATGAAACAAAGCCTGTTGGGTAAAGTGTCACAAAGTGAGCCATTATACTACATAGTTAGAAAGTGATCAATAGCTTATTATTACATCTTAAATACGAGAACATGAGTGGAAAATTCTTTGGTTTTGGTTCCTCAACATTGCAGCAGCAATGACAACAATATGGAATTTCCTCCCTTCAGCCCTGAAATCCCTAGATTTAAGAATGACCTCAAATCATCATCTTAACTCTTTGACTGCCAATGACGAGATTTCTCGTCATATTTTGCTAAGGCTCAGAATGCCAGTGACGAGAATGACGAGATGTTGTGTCAGTGGTTTTACTCTAGATGGCGCTGTTCTCTAACACATGAGTCACCATTTGACTCCCAGTGAAGCAATGAAGCAGCAAATCACGTGATCGCAAAAAAAACAGCTATATTCACTTCCATGTTAATGGATTTTGAAAAAATGCTTTTTCTCTGCTTTCTGCTGCTTTTTGGCAAATTCAACTGCCCATAACAATGGAATGGATCGTTGTGAAGAATAATAATCTATGATTTGTCAAAGATTAGTGAAAACACTCGGAAATCGCTGGCAGCGACTCAGCAAATTATGTTTTATTTCTGGCTGGTTAGATCCCTACCGGATAGCCCACTCTGCATTGGGTTCTTCTCTTAGGGTACCTCTTGTCCTATATGTATTGCTCCCAACTTTATATATAAGGATTTATTTTTCTTTGTTGTTCTATGTCTCAAGATGGACCACAAAAGCAACAGCTTTTTTGTGTATAATCCATGTTGACGTTTTTCCTAATTAATGACATTGTTGTGATTTTTTAAAAACTGCCAAGTATTCTATCTATCTATCTACAAAGCAATAATAAAGAATAGCAGTAGTAAGAAGAATCTTTGTACAGTAGTCAAAGCACACTTTGAGGTGCTTGAAGGTGGTTCTTACTTATTAACATTCAGTTACAGGTATGTGTGTGGGTGTGTGTGCATGTGCGCATGCGTGTGCATGTGTGCGTGTGCGCATGCGCGCGCGTGTGTGTGTGTGTGTGTGTGTGTGTGTGTGTGAGTGTGTGCGTACGAAGGGGGGCATAATGCAATCTTTTGCCTGTGTGTAGAAGCAGCTACACACAGGCAAACAAATGCGCGTTTCCGAAGCTTATTATTTAGATTTGCTTTTGGATTGTTTTGTGTTGACTGCTGCTCTTCGTTATTACACAGAGAAAAGCACCTGGAAGGAAACTAAATCCTTCACAGTCTGGTATTTGTCTGTGAGGCTGGTTTCAATGCGGGAGACGTGGCCGCAAAATTATAGGCCAGCGAGCCACTGACGAGCCTGAGAACGAGCAATGGTGGATGTGCCAGGCCGGCCAGCATGGTGGAAATATATACTTTACGTAACTGTGATCTACAATTTCTGAAAATGATGTATACATAATTCCCATCATTGAACACCTGCTGACTTTCATGAACACCTATGTGGATCTCACGAAGAATGACAGAGGTTTCTGAGCAGTGGCTTGCCAAAATTGTCACCGTCAGGGATAATAATGAGTTTCCACCATAGTAACGGCATCAGAGAATGGTTTGCGGTCCATCCAGGAATGATGATAGAGTTCCTATTGACTGCTATACAATCATACCACTACAAAATCAGATGTCTTTGCTTGTTGCCGTGGATACTGTTCTTAAGATGACATACTGTAGCAGAAGCGTGCAGAGGATATATTGCGATTGTTCCACCATTGCATTGCAAGTGAGAGAATTATTAATTATATAATTATGTTTTCTTAAAAAAATGCTAATCTACAAACTCACAATTTTGTGAGCTTATAGTGGTCTGTTTTGTTCAATTTGCAAAATGTTTGAGTTAAACACTCAGGATGTTACTGTGCAGTGCTGAAGGCCTTGTTTACAACCATGTGAATTTGTGGCATTTTTCACTAGGAGGTCAAGGCTGCAGAAATGGAGGGGCGCAAGCCAATGTTCAAGAGACATCTCTGCAAAATATCTTGCTGTCTTGATGCCAATGACTTCTGTTTGATTTTCTGATATCCAAGGTTTAGTTTAGGAGTCCAGTCTACAGCAGTTAAATAAACAAAACAAAAAATGGATTTGCGTCAGAGCTGACCGAAAAGCAAAGTAAAATACGCAAAAACTTTGCTTGGAAGTAAATCTCTATACAACGGAAAATAGCACATCTGTCAACAGGAAACACATTCAGCGATATAGGGATTGCATACAAGCATTGTGATATTTGCAGGATGTCAATGTCTAAGAGCATAATCAATCACTAGTCACTGCAATATAACAGAATAGTGCGTCAACTCATCACCGATGTCTCATACTGTTGTACTCATTCCAGGGAAATAAAGCTAACGTCATAACAAAACACTGCTGATACATGTAACAGAATAAAGGAGAATAGTGTTTAGATGGCTGGTGTTAACTGCTTTGAGAGCATGGACATTTGCCAAATGAATTAAGAAAAACTGTCAGCTGAGTGTTCTGACACATTGCTTGTGTAGGTGGATCCTTGTTTAGAAACAGTTACAGAGAAAAGTACAGCATGTACAGTATGTGCACAAATAATAAAGAGGAAAACAATACATCCACATCCGCTTTAAAAAAGGTGTGGATTAAAAGTCCCACCCAAAAAAAAAAAATAATGAAATAACCCAATTGGTTACATTTGTGCACTTTCAGGTTTACAAACACACACACACACACACACACACACACACACACACACACACACACACACACACACACACACACACACACACACACACACACACACACACACACACACACAAAAATCACAGCCTCGGGATAGCAGCCACAGAGGGAGATCCAAAGATCCAGATACGGTAAACGTGACAATTCATTGCACATGCCTTTTAAAGATTAAAGCGTCTGAAGCTTCTAGTGGGAAAAATGCATTCTCAAAAGATCAACAGTTAAAAAGGGTGCGCTGAGAGGAAATCCTCCCCACCCCCATGACACTGATTTGAATCGGATCTCCCCTGTAGGCCATGTGGAATAATGGCTTTTTTATTCATTTATTTATTTGCTAATGTTGTGCGTTTATGCTAAGCTTGGAATGTTGTTATCAACGGTAGTGTAGATGGAAATGTTGTACTCTCCCACCCTGCCATGCACGGCTTCATACAGGGTCCTAGTTCGGCACCTTGCGGCTAGCTGGCTGTTTACTGCAGAGTTGTGGATTGGGTTTTCTGACATTTGTTTATCTGGGGAAAGTGATTTACATACGCCACTGGAGTTTTTTATTGAGGGAAAGTCAGCAGAGTGTGTATTCTATTTCACTGCTTCACAGTCAAACGCTTACAGTACACATCACATTCAGGTTTGGGGGCTGTCCAGTGTAACCACAGTCTTCTATTGCTAGTCACTGGGAGATACACGGTGCAACTACAGTGTTCTATTGCTGACCACTGAGAGCTTCCCAGTAGGCCTACCCAGTAAATACTCTTTCTTGTGTGCGCGCACGCGTGTGTGCGTGTGCGTGTGCGTGTGTGTGTGTGTGTGTGTGTGTGCGCGCGCGCGCACACACGCATGTGTGCATGTGTGCATGTGTAATGTTAATATAAAATAAAAGACTCATGGAGGTCTGGGTATAGTCACCTGAAAAAGGTCCACATTGGGCCTGTCACTGCATGGGAAAGAGTGGTTTAGCCTTTTGCCTCTCGCAGTGTGTTCAGTATTATGCTGTACTGTATACTGTACATACTGTACTGTATCTCTGCTGGCTGCAAACACCCACACTGACTGTTCTCCTGTGACTCCCCTGCGCTGCCTGCTTGAGAGAAATAATAGGAGTGGACCGATCATTCTCCTCGTAAAGAAAAGGATCAGAAACATTACAAAGAACACTCTATTCACACTGTTGAAGTGCAACCCACCCTTAACCCATTTAGACCCTGAGGCCGATTCTAAAAACGTCTTCTAAGTCCTGACCTAAGTTTTCTGAAGAACTTCAAATATTTATTCAAACATTTCAAAAATGTATGTTGCTATATACTGTACATAGCAACAAGAACCCCAAAAGAGGTTCCTGTTCCTTGAAAGGTATAGTTACAAATAGGGGTTCCCGCCCAAAATGGGTTAACCAATGTTTCACCGCAATAGAGTTTTGTGCACTAAAGGGTCGTTTGAGGTTGTTCCGTGGTCCACAACACAAAGTATCTCAGGGCAGCGGCATCGGATTGGACCTCGACGTGAGGGGAGACAAGGGGTAGTAGTGGTGGGCGTGTCTGTCCACGCGGTGATGTGACAAAGTTAGGGAAAATCAGGTTTATACTGAAAGTTAGAAAATCACATTTATTTAGGCAAGGCAATAACGATAACGAATCAATCAGCACCATGAGCATATTTTTTGTTTTTTTTGGGGAGGTGGCTCATTACATTTCGTTAGATATAGTATAGGCCTGTTCTTTACCGTGTCTAGACAACATACTGGCTCTAGTAGTCTTTATGCAAAGCGGGTGGTTGCTGTCTTACTGTTATCTACAGTAAATACAAACAACATTCTGCCGGTGGCCCAGCACAGCAGTATTACAGCAGCAGGGACATAATGGTGAGAGAGCTCGCATAAGCCTCAAAGCAGCAGGGCGGCTGCCTACACTATGTATGTATGTATATACACCAGGCCCTGAGGTCGCGCTAGGATATTAATCTGCCGGTCCCAATGTCCGGAATGATTCAAATTTATCGGTGCGTAAATACAGCCTAACACGTAGGCCTACAGCATTATATTTTGGATTGAACTATTTGAACATGAATGAGTAATATTGAACTATTTGAACATGAATGAGTAATATACACATTTTACATTTTACATAGCAGGGTCATCTTGCACAAATACATTAATTACCTACATTACCATTTGCGTATGCTGCGTTCGTAATGGTTTCTCAATAATCAATTGCGTTTGAACACATTTTCTAATCAAAGGGCACTGCAACAAAATGGGCACTTCAGATTAATCCTTCATAACGTGGCTCAGCTGACCGGATAAATTAATTATAGACCACTACTCACAGTTATACTGTAATAGTGTATGCCGTCCGTGCGTCTGGATGGGACAGGCGTGGGAAAGTTGAATCTTGCAGTCTCCTAATAGAGCTATCCAGTTCAAGTGGTAACGTTTTAACGTGTCCACCTTTATTATTAATGTTGTTTCACCTGGTTGACACGTACTGTAGTATAGCTGTTGTGAAGAGTCTTTACGCATCTGTGTTGGATGTTTCATCTTCAAATGCTTATGCATTGTTGCTAATTTTTGGTAGGGCACCTTGCCAACTTTACTCACGTGCCCTCTCGTTTGAAAGTGTCTGTGACATATTCTAACTCGTAATACAACTTGTGTTGACTGTTCAATACACAACTTTATCTAATATAACCGGACCGGTGGTCTCGGTCTGATTGCAGTGCCGACAACAGTTATAATATATTGCGACAACTTCGCAGCAGCAACAACAACTCTCTTCTTCCGGTCTTACCTTCACAATAAAGTGTCTCCTATTTACCTCCCAATGCAGCACATTTTACACAGGTTATTATTAACAGGAAATAGGTGTAACTTAACAGCGTGTGAGTGTGTTTGTGGAGGAGGAGAGAGAGAGAGAGAGAGAGAGAGAGAGAGAGAGAGAGAGAGAGCGAGAGAGAGCGAGAGAGAGCGAGAGCGAGAGCGAGCTTGCAAAGCAGAGGATTTGAAATGTGCCTGAAATTGCGGTGATAATGATTGAACTGCCGTGTCATTGTCAACTGGAGAGATTTATATTTTCCGGTCTTTGACATAAAGAATGACCTCTGATATACACACACACTGTAGTAGCATTATTGAAGTGGAGGGGAACCAAACTGTGAGCAGTTCCAAGCCACCGCCCTGCTGAGCCGAGCAGTGGAACCTAGCGCACCGTGTCCTGTGTGTATTTGGGAATGTTGTTGAAACTGTGCTCCTGCATTGCAGGGTTTGCTATTTCTTGGGAAAACCGTTGCCAAGTTAATCAAACCAAAATGTGCGTTGGTGGGGTATTTCTGGAATATTAATTAACGCAGTATTACCGAGTAAAATACTCCCTGCAGGGTGTCATCCTGGAGACTTGTTCATACATGCCATTTTGACAAAAGAAGGACTTGCGCGTCTCCCACACCACCGGCCTGCCACGTGTGAGAGAGATAGCCTGGCAAGGCTGACATCTCAAATGATGGTTTGAGATGCCAAACCGTCATGAGATACTCAATAGCAGTCAAGAGACATTTATGGAATGATAGCGTTTACAATTGATAAATGCATAATCATTCATGGATGGTACTGTAACTTCAGACGCACATGGCTAGTCTACAATAAATCACACTAATCACATTAAGAAACCCAGTGATCTGATAAAATTTGCTCTTAATCACTATTTGCAATACTAGCACTAATATAGGACATATGCATGCACGATTCCAGTGGCAGATTTACATGTTCCTGATAAAAGATGTTTGAAATTAAATGTTTTAGAACCTAAAATCGGTGTATAAAAGTCGGTGTTATTAAACCTTTAATACATCATTAGGGCATAGCGTTTGTTATTAGTACATTAGTGACAGGCACAACTGAGGCCCAGTTCCTTCCCAGCAGTCTTACGACCCCGTGGTGTGGCGTACCACCGAAAGTGACACATCTACAAGCTCACAACGCATCACAGCACAATGTGAGCTTGTAGATCAGCTATTTACATAGCGTGACACCGGCGCTAACTAACAGGCAGGATGATATCCACAGTAAAGGCAAAATGAGAACGTAAAACATTTAGATTTCTGTGATTGTGCTCATCAGAGGTTTTTATTTGTTTTTCTCAAAAGTGTGTGTGTGTGTGTGTGTCTGTGTGGGGGGGGGGGGGGGGTGTCCCAGGTCCCTTTGGAACTCGACATATACCCCTTTGTCCTCCGGCTATCTGCACCTGACATGATCAAAGGTCTATGCATAAACATGCACCTGCCAACATCTGCTGTTCCCACTGCCTCCTTGTACACACAACCTCACATGCAGGCACGCACGCACAACGCATGCCTGCATACACGCACACGTATGCCCATACGCGAGCATGTAAAAGACAGCGTGTGAGAGTGTTTTCAAAAAGGACCAATCCATCAGCCCAAGGTCGGCCCCTGTGGGCCCCTAAGTTGGTTGATGTTAGCCAAGAACTTTCCTCTATGTCAGCGGAAAAATATGAGAAGGGGAGAGAGAGAGAGAGAGAGAGAGAGAGAGAGAGAGAGAGAGAGAGAGAGAGAGAGACAGAATCAGATGGAAAGATTTTGGCAGGCTGCTTGGGTCTCGTAAAAATTCCACTACACGCTTCTAATATTTGTCACAAACACCGCTGAGATGAATCAATACAGATTAATACACAACATTGCAAGCGTTGTCTAGAACACATCAGAGCTATTACACACAGTTTGGTTGCTATCTTATCTCACCAACACCTGGTTTAAGCAGCCTCTCCTAATACTTCACATGAGGCTTATTGTTATCATCTTGACCTTGCTGCACAGTGGCCTCAATAGAATGGAATGTTGGAGATATCTGCAACTCCTCTCTTCCCCTCCCCTCTCCTCTCTAGATATGTGAATCTCCTAGCTGTGTTTGTGTTTCATCATCATCCATCTGCTGTTTGCTGTCACTGCTTCTACATCCAGCTGATGGGCGGATTGGTGCCCCCCCCCCCCCCACACACCTTCTCTCTTTCAGCTGTCTCTGGATTTCTTGTCTGTCCATCTGAAGAGAACAAGCTGAGTAGATGACAGGGGCCAACGTAGAGCAGAGCAGAGCCGGTACTAGCCTGCCGTATGAGGTTAGGCAGCTAGAAAAAATACCTGGGTAAAAAAAATAGGTGGGTAACTTAAAGGGACAGTTCACCCCCAAAATGACTTTTTGTTCTATCGATTAGTCACCACATGGAGAAATGAAATATTTCATGGATATTTTTTTGTTTTTGTCACATTCCTGAGCCAATAATTTGATGACCGTCAGCGGTTCCGGTAGTAGCCACAAAGAGTCTCCTCTGTGTCTCCTACCGGAACCGCTGCCTACCGGTCGGCTGGTCATCAAATTATTTAAAAATATCCATGAATTCAAGTCTCCATGGGGTGACTATTCGATAGAAAAAAAGTCATTTTGGGGGTGAACTATGCCTTTAACTTTGGCAGCGGGTGGGTAGCCCACAGGTTAGAGAAACGGACTAGTAGCCAAAGTTTGCCAGTCGGATGGCACAAAAACCTAGCAGCTGGCAAACAGAGGTTTGTCAGAGTGAAGATCAGATGCCAGCTCCTGCCATATTCTATTCTAATTTACAATTCACAATTCAGGCATTTAGCAGATGCTAAATGCCTTTATGATGCCTTTTACAAATTGGTTATGATTAGGCACTGTTGGTGTGGTTAAGGTTAGGCTGAGGGTTTGGGTTAGGGTTAAGGCCACTGCATGCGACCTTGTTCTGAATGGCTACACACATAAGTGGAACTAGAAGCTGTCCATCATAGAAAGGGGTGGGATTCTAAACAGGAAGTTGTCATTGCTACAAGAGATTGGTAATACATGATTTCTTTGTTTGCCAACGACAGAGATCTGTTTATTTTGGGGGGACTTTTACTTTCATACGGACATGACATCATCATAATATGATGCAACTTGATCATATTATGATCAAGTTGCACAATACAACAGGACTGATTAAAACAGACTGGAACTTTACATAGCAAAACAAATAGTGCTTACATGGATTTATCCGAGAGACTGGCGGTGATCTCATAATACTTTGGTCAATTAATTATTAATGTTTAGTTCAATTCATGAAACAGAAAAAATGCTGCAGTCTAACTCTGGCGGAAAGTTGGTTTAATATTTAACTATAAGGCCAACATTTTGACAGCAAGCTGTCTTTGTCAGGGTCAATCCCTGTCAGTTCAATCAATAAACCATGATCTGAGTTCAACTACAAAACAATTTGGGCCCAGAAATCGTCATATTCATCAGATAGGACGATTGTTTTATTGATTTTTTAATTATTTTTATTAAAAAAAGATCTACCTTTATTTACCCAGCGGAGGTTCACTGAGAACAGATTATTATTTTAAGGAACACACTCACACAGACACACACGCAGCGGCGGACTGGCCATTTGGCGTACCGGGCAAATGCCCGGTGGGCCGCTGGGCCAGTGGGCCAGTGGGCCACTGGCCCCCCAAAAAAAAAAAAAAAAAAATGTTTTTTTTTTTTTTTTTATATTTTTTTAAAAATGTTTTAGGGTTATTACGGTCATATCCGAGTCGCGCGGCCCAATTATTAGTTACGTTAATGTTTGGGCTGGGATGCTTTCCAGCAGGCGCCTCAGTGCGGCCGCAGAGTTCATGTGCAGGGCTGGACTGAAACAGTGAACCCCCTTAACCCCCATACCCCCCCCCCCCCCCCCCCCGTTGACAAAACGACCCCCCCCCCCCGTTGACAAAAATGGGGGGGGGGGGGGGGGGGGCTGAATTTTGGTCCCAGTCCGGCCCTACACGCGCGCACACACACACACACACACACACACACACACACACACACACACACAAACACAACCTACTAACTCCATTTTTTTGTGTGTGCCAGTGCCACCCATTCAAGAAGACATGACAAGGTGTTTGATCGTGGTGCTGTGTGACACATGTCAGCCATCGGACAAGGTCCAACTGCACAGCCAGATTGCCCTTACAAGGACAGCTTGTGTGTGTGTGTGTGTGTGTGTGTGTGTGTGTGTGTGTGTGTGTGTGTGTGTGTGTGTGTGTGTGTGTGTGTGTGTGTGTGTGTGTGTGTGTGTGTGTGTGTGTGTGTGTGTGTGTGTGTGTGTGTGTGCGCGTGTGTGTGTGTGTGTGTGTGTGTGTGTGTGTGTGTGTGTGTGTGTGTGTGTGGGGGACAGATGGGCAAGCAGGTAGGATGACAGTGGAAAATTCCATGACAGACAGTCAGATACTATAGGTGAGAAGTCACAATTAAGCCTCTTTCGCATTATGAACATTATGACAGTGACCAGCATTGCCCTTTCACAGATGCAGCACACAACAGGAGATTCTCCGTGGCAGACGCCAATTCTCTCAAAACTGTAAATAGTACAGAAAAAACATACAGAGGCCAACCAGGTGCTCACAGGAGATAAAAATGTCTTTCAAGTGTATTGAAGGTGCTTCTAGGATCAGCGGGAATGTAGACTTTAAAAAGGAAGAGGAGATCCGAACTCAAAAAATGTGTAGGAGAGGAAGTAAAGTTAAAACAATATTTGTTCTATAAAAATTGCCGACATGTTTCGACCAGTTAAGGTGATGAAGGGGAGAACTGCACATTTCTCCTCCACATTTTTTGAGTGCTCACATCTCCTCTTCCTTTTAAAACTGTAAATGGTACGTTTGATTAGGCATGGGGCGGTGTCTGTGTAGACGCACACGTTAGCTCATCCAACTTAAAAGCGTGAGGGAAATGCAAGGATCAAATGTGACCTATTTCCATTCATTTCCTTCCACAAAACATCAAATATTAAATAATTATGCATAGGAATTGAACTGCTTGACATGCAGATTCCAATTGACGCACCCATGCACAATACGCCGCTCTAAAGTGGAATGTAAAGATCGATCAATCCATTATTGAATTGCACATGCTCAAAGGTTCATAATAAGCGTGCAAAGGTGGGATATGGCACAAGTATGTGAAAGTGTAGTTGAGCTTAGCACACTGAATATGGGCACTATTATAATCTTGTAATCCCTAAAGTGTTTTAGGATTATGTCACTCTGGAAGGATTTGTCTGACTGAATTAAATCCCCACAATAACCTGTCAATTCAACTCCGCAACTCCTCGCCTTTCGTCTTTCCTTCCATCCGTTTACTATGACTTCATCCTCCAAAACTAGCTGAGTGGGTAGAAAGGTCACATGGGAAACAAAAGATCCCCTAGTTTGCATCCCAGCCCCGGTCTACGAGTCGAAGTACAGTATCCCCGAGCAAGACACTTAACCCCTAACTGCTCATATAGCTGCCCACTGCTCCTGATACTTAGGATGGGTTAAATGCTGATAACACATGTCATTGTATATGCAAAATAATGTGAAATACACCTTTAATGTCACCTTCAATGATAATATGTGGTATTTGAATAAAGACTTAAGGCAACATAGACAACATGGAATAACTGAATAACTCATCGGTTTCCAGTCAGACTGACTGCTGACTGAACAGTTAAGCCACCAGGATGAATGAAGCCTGGCTTTTAGACTGGTCTGGAGTAGCACATCTGCACAGAATAAATCTTCATGGTAATGTATGTGCCACTGCGCTTAGTAATTATATGATGGGTGAATGCAGAGGACACATTCACATATGTGCAAATATACAGTGACAAAAAAGGAGTGAGAACCATATCATTATTATTATTATTTGATGTAAACGAGTCATGTCTAAATTCAGGCAGGATGGGTAGAAATTCCCAACTTAATTCACTATCCAGGTTTTGTGAAACGGCTCTTGGTAATGCCCCCTTACAGCAAATGATCAGTTACTATACAAACATAAACCAAAATGTGTTTTGACTCATCCTCACTCACACACACACTCCAACCTACAAAACCACACATTCCAGATACACATATTAATTATAGCAAAGCACTTAAGAAAATGGACAGGGATGGATGAATACAATTGCTGGATACAGGTAAACATCTGCTGTTTTCTCCCTCTCTGTGTTTCTCTTTTGGACTTACGCCCTCATTCTCTTCCTCCTCTGAAATCTATCCCTTTCTGTCTGTGCCCACATGCACCAGTGTGTCCCTCCCACACTGTCAACACACAGTCATCCACAGACAGTAGGAAAGCTGAAGGTTCTGTTGGGAATTGAACCTACGGGTCAACAGAAGTACTGTACATATGGTTTCCCTGCAACAAAGTTATGTGGGTTCCATAGATGTGCTTTTAACATCCACACCCCCGACAATCACAGCACTGTTCAAAAGGTTCTTCTTGCCAAAGAGTGGGCGGTTAGCGCTGCCACCTGCTGTTTTCAATGTACGTGAGGTGGCGGCTTTGGCTTTTCGCCGCTGGTATCCAAGGCCCCTGAAGAAACACTTCTTCACCATTGTGCACGTAGCAAACCTCAGCTCGATAGTGTTTATGTTTCTTATACTGGCGATGTGTCTCCCAGAGCATCAACATCCCCAGGCAGCAGAGCAAGCGGTAACCACCCGCTGTGTGTAAGCACCTTTAATTCCCTCAGTTCCCAATACACCCCTGGTTTAGCTAGCAGCGACGATAACAGACGCACGTGGGAAGAGCTTGTCGTGTGATTCTGCTCATTCAACTCATTGGTGAAACGCTCCGCGCTCGGGGCGTTTAAAACACACTGCACTCTCAGGTGCACTCTCTGGGACACGCAAAACACTCGCACAAAACTTCCTGGAAGTCTTGGGGCTCAAAAATACTGAAAAACTGGGACAGCAGCAAACTGTCTTATTTGTATTTGTAACCTCTGTTTTAACCTTTATTTAAATAGGCACAACTCATTAAGAATAGATCTTATTTACATGTGTGGCCTGGCAAAAGGCAAGGCCTTTTGAGGGAAAGGGGAAATATAAATAAACCAAACAGGCACTTTAATAATAAATAACATAAATAAAAAATAATACAAGTCAAATACCATAAGAAAATATGTGAACAGAACATGTCCATGAGCGAGAACCATTTCTATTAAACACCTTTTCATCCAATTTCCTGCTTTTGAACTAACAGTATAATGTATTTCTGCATAGGCTACTTGTTGCTGTGCTACATGAAGATGATTAAACCAATTAGATGTCAAACTGTCTTTAACTGCATCTGGCCTCCGATACAGCAAATTTGGGCTGCACAATTACTGGAACATAGTCCTGATTTTATTGCCCTTTTTATTTTCATTGTCTCCTCACCATTACACAAGGATTAATAACCAGAACATTGTACAGCCCATCGCCATCCATTAGGCTCACTGGGAAACAAGTAAAACACATAAATACTAATTGACCAAAGATATGACATTGATAAGTACAATGAGCAACCTTTTCCATTAAAGATCAACATCACCAACAATTATGATAACAATATTCGGCTTATTGTCGGTAATGGCCGAGAACGTGGGAGCCTGTCCCCGTTACAATGTAATAGACCCCTGGGAAAAGCATTGCTGAGGTGGAGCACCACACACTTTTTTCTTTTCACCATGTAGTACAGTAGAGTGACAAAAGCTACATCACTGCATTTTCAGTGGCACATCAACACAAAACAGCACAGCATGACTTTTGACTGCAGTTCGTCCATCCACCAGTTTTTTGTGGATTCTGTCCATCCCACCAAATAAACAATTCTCCATCTCTTCCATTAGCTTTTACACAGTCATATGTTTCATTCAATCACTCAATAGTGGCCTGGGCTGAATGTCATGAACTCTCAGCTAAGGATTTAAGAAAAACAGCATAAGAGCCTGTGCCCATGTCAGGCATGCAGGTGCTCAAACATGAACAAAAAAAACTTTCATTCATACAAACATGGAACATTTTTCACCATGTCAACATGACTCCACTTCTCTTCTCTCCAAGACACTTTGTCAAGTCCCTCCCGTGGTTGTGCCTCAGAATTATACAGACTGTTCTGTCTTCTCTCCCAAGCTTGACAAATAAAATCTGCCACAACAAAAGCTCCTTTAACAAAACATATCTCAAATTTTTCATAATCATCTAACTCTTTCCACAAATAGAAGACATCTTACTAACAAATACCTCTCTTATATCATCATACTTTGAGCAATAAAACATTTTCAATTTCCCCAAGTTCACAAAACAGACAATATCTCTCTTCCTCTGGAGTGGCATTAAACCTGCCAGTCTCCAGAACTAATGGTAGTGTTCCTGACCTATATTCCTATATAATATAGGCATATAAGGACTGCTATGCCCATATATCATGCATCATCTCAATTTGCATCGTTCCCTTAGGGACTGACTTGGCTGCCTGCACTAGGCCTAACAGCACACAAATTAATACATATAATGTGCAATCTGTCACAGTGATAGGTCATAGTAGTTATGTATGTATGGGTATTTAAAGGAGAATTCCGGTCATTTTAAGTGTTATGTTTGATGTGTGTCAAATCACTTACCAACGTAGAAATGAAACTCGCGTTACTCCACAGATCCCCCTATCAACCCCCACCGTTGGCACTAGAGGAGGATCGTGGATAGCCCAAATTCGCCTATTTTAACAAATGCAAAGTCTGTTTTTTTGCTTCTAGTACTCATTGTTGAGTCCCATGATAATGTAACAGGCGCTAAAACTCCCGACAAGCTAACGGCTAATAACAGAACGAGCTAATGCTGGTTGCTGGTTTCTCTCCCGACCTGGCAACCTGGGGCTGCCATGCAGAGAGATAAGCAGCCCCAGCGTTAGCTCGTTCTGTTATTAGCCGTTAGCTTGTCGGGAGTTTTAGCGCCTGTTACGTTATCATGGGACTCCACAATGAGTACTAGGAGAAAAAAACAGACTTTACATTTGTTAAAATAGGCGAATTTGGGCTATCCACGATCCTCCTCTAGTGCCAACGGTGGGGGTTGATAGGGGGATCTGTGGAGTAACGCGAGTTTCATTTCTACGTTGGTAAGTGATTTGACACACATCAAACATAACACTTAAAATGACCGGAATTCTCCTTTAAGCATCACCCTTTCTAAAAAGCCAAAGAAAAAAAATAAGCAATCAGATTCACCACCACATGTGCTAATTGTTATACTCTTAACAGATCAGGGATGGGATCTCTAATCCATGGGGACAGTTTTCACGGGCCTCACGTTCTCACACAAGAGCACAATTAGTGGCAAGAATGACGGCTGAGGAGGCTGCAGAACCCTCGTTATGGGCTAACGAGAAGCCATCTTAGGGAGCTCACCTGTTAACGAGCCTATTAAGGGGCTGATGTTGATGTAGCTTTGACAACCCAGATAAAAAGGGCAATAAAATGTGTGTGTGTGTGTGTGTGTGTGTGTGTGTGTGTGTGTGTGTGTGTGTGTGTGTGTGTGTGTGTGGGTGTGGGGGGTCTGTGTGTGTGTGTGTGTGTGTGTGTGTGTGTGTGTGTGTGTGTGTGTGTGTGTGTGTGTGTGTGTGTGTGTGTGTGTGTGTGTGTGTGTTCTGCAAACAGAAGTGCAAATAAGAGGGGACAGCTGTGTTTGAACAGCCAGGCCCTGGAGCCTCTCTCGCACGCACGCACGCACGCACGCACGCACGCACGCACGCACGCACGCACGCACGCACACACACACACACACACACACACACACACACACACACACACACACACACACACACACACACACACACACACACACACACACACACACACACACACACACACACACAGATTATCTACAAACAGGGTGGCTCTGTTAGATGCAGGCACGCATGAAAACATTCACATACTCCAGTGCACGCATGAATTCACACACTAACACAGAGGACCAGAAAAAAACCAGAGGGGAGAAAAGGTGAGCAAAATATGGCAGATGAGAGGACACGTAAAAGGGAAACATTGAGATTGTAGAGGTTATAAGATATGGAGGTAGGAGGAGCTACTGATACCTATATTCAGTAGCTATAGGAGTATAGCTGATGCTCGACATTAGGACTATACTAAACTAAGTAATGACCAGAGGGAACTGTCCTCCTGTCCTTCTCTGTCCTCTAGTGCTTTTGAGCTCTCCATGGTCCTGAAATGGCAAGCTGTTATGTGTACTCATAGTTAGGCCACACTATAGTAATCGAGGAGAGGAGAGGAGCAGATTGGTAAAAGAGAACAGGTAGTGAAGTGAAAGGGAAAGAGGAGGAGAGAGAGTCATTGAGGTGGTCAAATTCCAGAAAATCTATTAAATTAATAAAAAATACGTTTGCAGTTTCAAAACACTTCCTGCATGTCATTTTGACGTAGGTGTAGGTGGCAGACAGTTACTGGTAGACAAATACAATGTAGAGAAGTGATCACACAAGACATTTATTTGGAATGTTTGAGTTTGTGTGTGTGTGATAATATGCCAGTGAAAAGCACTTTTACATTTTTTAAAAACTTTTTGTATGTAAAAAATATATATATATATTGAAAAAGTTACAACCTTACCTGAACAAAAGTCTAACTCAGAAGTTAGAACACCACAAAATAATGTTAACAGGGGTTGATTTTGTTACGGCTGACATGGGCAGCCACACAGGGCACTACACAAGCTAGATCAAAAGGAATTGTTATGCACATCCAAAATATTAACATAAATAATAAAATAACTCTGCACAGCTGCTGCTCCGAATACGTTTAATGTGAAAACTCACAACGTTTAGACCAACAAGTGGTCTTCCTCAGGTGACCTGAGGAAGTGATCTTCACCTGAGGACGTCGTGAATTTGCACATTAAACGTATTCGGAGCGGCAGCTGTTGTGCGGACTTCTTTTATTCTTCACCATACAAGATAGAACCGTGTGTGCGCTAACCTGCCATGCAATTACTATCCACACGTGAGGATTTTTTTTCACTGTCCCCCCCCCCCTTCTCTCTCCCCCCCCTCTCTCTCACTGTGTGAGTGCATGCGCACGTGCACTGGAGCATGTGAATGTTTTCATGCACGCCTGCATCTCACAGAGCCATCCTGTTAGTAGATAATCTCTCTCTCTCTCTCTCTCTCTCTCTCTCTCTCTCTCTCTCTCTCTCTCTCTCTCTCTCTCTCTCTCTCTCTCTCTCTCTCTCTCTCTCTCTCTCTCTCTCACCTATGCCTCCAGAGGTTGCAGGCCAGGGTACATCTTGTAGGGAGCTGTCAAGTTGAACTGCACTAATACTCCTGCAAACCCGATGCAGCGGAGGTTCATGGGGAGGTAAGGAATTGAGGAGAATGAGAGGAGAGGAGGGGATGCCTTCTGGTGACACTGAGTCACCAATGCCCTGGCCTCCGCTCTGGAAAATAAGATGAGAAATACTAATGACTAAGAAGACACCAGGCCATGAGGGCCATGACTGCTGTGCCCCTTCAATTTGGCCTTGTGCCCCTCAAGCAATTATACGCCCTGAGGCCACAGTGGCCTTGATGCCCGCACCGCCTCAGAAGAGTTCTGTTTTTTTTATAGGTCATTTAGGTTTTTAGACACCTGTGTCTTTTGAGATTATGCAGGCTTCTTGGGCAAAGCTGTGACTGAGTGAACTTCTGAGCAGAGAAGTTCGACTGAGCTGAGGAAAGAGGTAAGTCTGATAAATTAGCGAACAGAAAAGACAACATAGCCTATAATACTAAAGCGTTGCTCATGTACTGTACATTGTTTGCTCAGCTGACCCAGTGGCCTAAGCTATGCCTTAATGCTGTAACGATAGAAATGCTGCTAATATTATCGAGGGCCCTGTGACACTCTGATTAGTCAGGAGCTAAGAGAGTGAATATCAATACATTATTTTGAGAATCAAACAGCTTTTTTATATTTTGATTTGTATACTATGTATTCAAACTTAAATCATCCATAACCAGTTCAATTAATTATTTCTGTCGACATTTGATGGCCTTCCTGCCCTGGCCTGAACGATTAAATTCCAATCCTGCTTGACACCCATGAAAATCTGCTGCAAGCACGCACGCAATCACAGACATCCACATAATGTACACACACTCACATACAGTACTTGCCCTTTTCACACAGAAAGAGACAAACACATATAAAGTAAACTAAAAATTGCAAACATGGACAAACAGAACGCCGCACGCACAATATCAGGGTAAGGCTATGTGGATCGGTACAGTAACTGAGTGGCTAAACAATGGATAAATGATAGATACTAATAGATAGTGACTATTTGGATGGATGGATGTGGTATTTGGATATGTAAATGTATTTTCCACTCAGCCTGAATGATGCTGTTTACACAGTCATTACACAGCTCAACATTTCGTGTTCAGATGTGTTGTCCTGCCTCCAAACCTCTTTGTTGCGCGCGCGCGTGTGTGTGTGTGTGTGTGTGTGTGTCTGTGTGTGTGTGTGTGTGTGTGTGTGTGTGTGTGTGTGTGTGTGTGTGTGTGTGTGTGTGTGTGTGTGTGTGTGTGTGTGTGTGTGTGTGTGTGTGTGTGTGTGTGTGTGTGTATGTGCGCGCGTGCGTGCGTGTGGGTTTTTACCTGGAGTATTACTGATGTATATTATTTAGTTGTGTGCTGGTGTCTTGCACTTAAAAATAGCCGATCTACAAGCTCACAACATCGGCTACTTTCAGACATTTTCAAAGCCGTCCTAAAATGTTTATGTCCTCACAAGTATAGTAATGCAAACATGGGTGTGCATGTGTGTGTGTTTTTCAGGTGATACTAGCCACATTAACCCATTCAATCCGGGAACGCATTTGTGTCATTTTAAGATTTCTTTGGCTATTCAAAAATAGCAGATATACAAGCTCATAGAGTGCTACGAGCGCTACGAGCTTGTTGGATGTGCTATATATATTTTTTTAATCATGAAACATTTTTAACTCAAATCTTTGCTTCTGGGGATTCTACAAATGTCTTCTAAATCCTAACAGTTTTTTTTTTTAAACAACGTAGGCTGCTATAATATCAGAGGTTCTCAAACTTTCTTCGTGTCAAGGACCACCCAAAATGATATGTATTTGTCTGCAGAACCCCCCATCTCAAAATATTCCGTTCCAGGGACCCCCAGAAGCAAAGATTTGAGTTAAAAATGCATATATATTCAGAAGATTTGTACAAATTTTCCACGATTTTCAAAAACAGCAGATCTACAAGCTCATGAGCTTGTATATCTGCTATTTTTTAATAGCCAAAGAAATCTAAAAATGACACAGATGCGTTCCAGGATTGAATGGGTTAAGTCCTTAGAGCACCACTGATCATTGCTCTACGTTAGACTTTAGTGTTCTCACTTCAGATCCAATCAAGCTGAATCCTACTGTATGCTGCTGAGCTACAGAGTTGATACTTACAACTATAACTTTTGTAAAAAAAAATAAAAATAAAAAGATCCAAACCTGTGCATTCAGGAGTTCTATGATCTCATAATCCATTTTAAAACAGTTATATATAGTAGGTAGAATGTATTACTATAATGGCAAGAAGAATATAACAAAATTGATTTGTGTGAAACACCTGCAGAATAACATGTGCACATGATGTTAATACACAGTGAAATCCATAATGTTAATCAACTGCTCTGTAAGGGTCCAATTTGTTCACTCTCCGAGCTACAAATGGATAAATTAACACTGGATTTTACTGTCTAAGGTCGGGGGCACAATGGTTCGTACAACTGTAAAAGAGAGTGATGGAAACAGATTATGCAGGCAATATTAACCCTTTCAGACTGGGAAAGAATCTGTGTAATTTTTTTCGTTTCTTTGGGCTATTTTTGAAAAATCGTGAACATTTTAGCAAATCTTTGAATATATATATTTTTCAAAGCAAACATTTGTAACTCAAATCTTTGCTTCTGGGGGGATTCTACAAATGTCTTCGAAATCGTTTTTGAAGAAAAAAAAATATGTTGCTATAATCAGTGGTTCTCAAACTTTTTCATGTCAAGGACCCCCCAAATTATATGAATCCCCCATCTCAAAATATTTTGTTCCAGGCCATGGACGCTATCGAAAAATAGATTGCACACATTTTCATTTAAAAAAAAATAGCAGATCTACAAGCTTGTACGAGCTTGTATATCTGCTATTTTTGAATAGCCAAAGTAATCTTAAAATGACACAGATGCGTTCTCGGTCTGAAAGGGTTAACCTCTGCTGCTAACTGGAAATGTAGTAGTCAAAAAAAGTTATGCTCTTCCTAAAAACCTGCGAGAGAAAGTAGTACATCTCAGATCATTATAAGTAGCCTACCGTGGTTTATTTCTGGATCACATTTATACATGGTACAGTAAATCACTGCTGGCAAATTCGGCAAGCAGTTAGGCTCGAGGTGGTATCATAGGAAAAACCCAAGTGTTGAGTCAAATGGGCCATTCTACATTATACAGTATCTAAATTATGAGAGACGTGTATGTCCTCTTTTACATTACTCCTCAGGATTGTGGGCATATAAAAGATACCAGACAAGTGATTATATTCATAATAGAACGATTAAGACATTTCGATTCATACTGTACGTTTGCACCTATTCCTGCAGTTATGGATTCCTGTAAGATGAGATGTCATTTGGCAAATGTGCATACAATACGTATGTATTTATCTATATATGAGTATATTTACAGGTATCATTTTATTTGTGTATATTGCTGAATGGCAAGAGTGTAGGTGAATGACACCTCCATCAAAAATAGGTCTCATTCACGTTTTTACATAGTACATAGTGTTTGTATTTGTTGATGAGATGTATTATTATAATATGCGGAAATATGCGATGCGCATATTTATGCGATGCGATGCGCATATTATGCGATGCAGCCTTTTTGAAAAAACGTTTACCCCGCATAATTATGCGCCATTTTGCTGATTATGCGGTAAATTCTGCGATCGCATAATCGCATTTTTCTGGAGAGTACATTTTTTATGCTATGTTTTTTTTTTTTATTTTTTTTTTGGGGGGGGGGGGGGGGGGGGGGGGGGGGGGGGTCATCGGGAACGGGAGTCGATATTTTGGGGGGGGGGGCTACGGATGGAAAGTAGCTTTTGCAAAATCCGACAGTCAGTAAGTAATTAAGTAAAGTATACAAACACAAAATGCTATGTTCCGGGGAGGGAAGCTGGGCAGGGGAGGACCATTATTTTTCCCTGCATGTACTTCTACTGGCTATGAGTAAATGGAACCAAACGGACACTCTCAAGAGTTCAGTATACATTGAAATACCCTGTCTGAGGATCTAAGTCAGCATCATCTCTTTAAAAAGTTCTACACCTACTTTTATGACCTTTTCATATTGTGCATTTTATGACCTCTTTTATCCCTGCTAACTTCATCATATCTGTTTTAAGCTGTTTTTAATTGATGTTATAATTAGCTTTAGATTTTTACTTTGCTGGTTTATCTCTTTAATGTTATCTTGCTGAATTTTTTATCTCGTCTTTTACAGCACTTTGTAACCCTGTTTAGAAAAGTGCTATACAGATAAAGTTTATAATAAAGTTTATTATTCACATTAATGGCACCATCTCCTGATTTCACTGTGGTGTTTCTATGGCAGACAATTTACAATTTAGGCATTTATCAGATGCTCTCATCCAAAACGACATAAGCCTGTATTATAGTCGTGTGCTGGTGTCGCGCGCTGAAAGTAGCAGATCTAAAAGCTCACAAATGCTTTGCAATTGGTTGCAAGATTGTAGATCTGCTTTTTTTTGGCGCACGACACCCACAAGCAACAAAGTATAACTCAAGCTTTACGAGCGTGTCCGACCACCTTGACGCACCCACATACTCCCTACAGGGTTGACTTGTTGAGGGCAACATGTGGGGGCTGAACATTACTCTTTTATTGCAGCAATCAGCAACCTTTTTGGCCCCGTGAAGAGGGTGTGGTGCCTGCGCAAGAATGCCAAGTGCAGACACAAAGCCATTTTCATGCTGTCTTGATTCATATGAAAAAAAGAAGATTATTTTGATGGTTATCCTGTCTTCCTTTTTTCAGTTATTTTTTTTCGTGAGGGGGGCATTTACAGCATGTCTCTATCTACAGTATGTGACATTATCACAACGATACAAAGAGACTGACTGACTGACTGACTGACTGACAAGATAACACTTAACCACATGAACGCTAGCATGTCTATTCTGGGTATGTCATAATAGGCGAACATACAGTTGGTGTAGAGGGAAAAAAGGAGGGGGCTAATTACAGACCCTTTTTAAGGGCAACACAGCTTCAACACTCTCTCCATCTGACTTTCTTTCTTTCTTTTTCATTCTTTCAAATTAAAGCTACTTAACAGTATTTTAATTGGATCTGAAGTATGTGTGATATGGTATTCGACGGCATAATGTGGCTTATACATTAATGTTACTTAAAAGGACTGGTGCGAACAGTGAAAAAAAGAGTTGTTAAAAAATAATACTTTTAAAACTGTGAAAAGCCTCGACATCACACTTTAAAGCACACACACTTGCCAACAAGCAAGAACTGGGAATCACAAACTACAGGATCACGTTCAGATTTCAAGTGAATCCAATTGGTAAGGGGAAAGCGGATGCCCCTCCCCTACCCACGTCCGTTTTAGCATTGTGCAGTGGCGCATAGGAGTCCGACTGGAATCAACGAATCTCATAAACATCGTTTATGTCTACTAGTGTCTTCTTTCACAGTTTTTTCGGCATTAATTCCATGATACCTTTCTCAGTTTTCTGTGATAAACAATCCTCACACAAATAACATGAATCTACCGCTCCTATGACTATGCTTCCGCCTCGGTTCTGTTTCCACTGGGACTACAGGTCCGCGGGCACCGCGTCGTGATTGGTCGAATGTCTTTCCGGTCTGAACAACTTCCGTTACACAGCTTTCGGGAAGTGGAGTTCCAGACTCTATATAGCATTCAGAGATTGTGGAATAGTTGTCTGGTGACGCGAGACTATGCACATTGTGAAGCGCTTTGGATAAAGGCACTATAGAAATGCACCGTTTACCATTTCATTTTACCATTTACTCCGAGTTAAATTAGCACCACGGGTTTTTACTGTGTATTGTGATGTTTTAATGATGTTTTGAGTGTAAAACGTATATGCTTCTCTGTTTTTCACAGCATACAGAAGATACTTCCTGCTGTGAACCAAGGCTATGTCAGCCTTTTTTTTTGTTCAAAAAAAAAGAAAAAAAGTCTGGGCGAACGATGCAGGAACGATGGTCTTTGGAGCTTGTTATCTCCTAACCATTCAGAGTGCAGAGGGGCGTCGCTCTAAATTTGGTGACGTCAGCCTGCTCTGTGCACAGACCCGGGGGGGGGAGGGGAGGCGGGGACATAGATTGGTGAAGCAATCGGAGGACGCGCACTGCTCCGGGCGCCTGGATTTGGATCCGCCCTTCGAGACCATGGATTGCTCTCGTTCTCTCAGTCTAAGGCTATGTAGACTGTGTCATTGTACTCTTTCTCACTTCGTATCTGTCTGTGTCTATCTGCCTGCCTGTCTGCCTGCCTGCCTGTCTGTCTGTCTGTCTGCCTACCTGTCTACTGTATCTGTCTGTCAATCTCTCGCTCTCCTCTCTCTGTGTCTCTCTCCCTCCCTCTCCATTAGAGACCTTAACATCCCTTAATAACTCGTAGCAGAGACCTCATTTCACTAACGAACCAGGACATTCACCGAGCCGTAGAGGTGGAAAAAGTACTCAAATTCTTTACTTAAGTAAAAGTATCAATACTGCAAAACAGAAATACTCCGTTACAAGAAAAAGTCCAGAATTCAAAATTGACTTGAGTAAAAGTACAAAAGTATTGGCATCAAAATGTACTTAAAGTGCCAAAAGTAAAAGTACTAAAATGTTTGAAAATAGCAGATCTACAAGCTCACAACGTGTCGCGATGCGACGCGTTGTGAACTTGTAGATCGGCTATTTTCAAATAGCCTAGTATAGAAAATAGGGCTAAAGTGGTTAATGTATGTTTCATTATATCATATAATCTGCAAAGTAACTAGTAACTAAAGTTTTCAAATAATTGTAGTGGAGTAAAAGTACAATATTTGTCTCTGAGATGTAGTGGAGTAGAAGTAAAAATATTGGAAATTGGAAATACTCAAGTAAAGTAAAAATACCTCAAAATTGTACTTAAGTACAGTACTTAAGTAAATGTACTTAGTTACTTTCCACCACTGCAGCAAGCCGTAGAGGTGAAAGAGGCTGTGTGTGTGTGTGTGTGTGTGTGTGTGTGTGTGTGTGTGTGTGTGTGTGTGTGTGCGTGCGTGCGTGCGTGCGTGCGTGCGTGCGTGCGTGCGTGCGTGCGTGCGTGCGTGCGTGCGTGCGTGCGTGCGTGCGTGCGTGCGTGCGTGCGTGCGTGCGTGCGTGCGTGTGTGTGTGTGTGATTTTATTTGATTTTACTTGATAATTTATGGTACAATCCACCAAGGTGCACAGTACAGTATATAGCAGGATATCACAAAAAGTCCAAGGACTTATTTCCGTTGAGGTCCCACATAAATGATAACATCATGGTATCTAACTATTATATCAATACACTTGCCATTCTACCTTAAAGGGGCTACACCATGAATTAAAAAAAAATATATTATATATAAATATTGCCCCCCAATACGTTTTAAACAGGTTGTAAGCCTAAAAAACATCCAGATATTTTTTCTCACAATCTGACTGTCTGTCATTCCAAGCTTTTTCAGCTGCAATACCAAAACGTCCTATTGGGCAGGGGGGAGCTACTGAGCAATTCTGTCTGGCCATCGATGCAAAATCAGTGCAAGTGACATCACTTGCACAGCCATTCTGAAATGGCCTGTTCAGACACGCCCATTCAGGAAATCCATGAAATGAGCTTGAATGACTGAATGTTAAAAAAATAAAAAAAATTGGGTACAAGAGACACTGGGGAGCCCAAAAAATACTAAAAACCTAAAAAAAAATGAAATTCATGGTGTAGCCCCTTTAACTAAATTAAAATCCTTGCAACAACAGCACTCAACAACATAGACATTCATAAAAACAAAGCACACTAGACAAATAAATAAATAGAACATTACATTTAACGCACCCAATATCAGCCATACCAACAAGACCAATGCAGACCAACCAGGGGCCCCTGACTCTATTGTAACTTGCCCATCAGCCACTTTTTCAACAGCTTTTTAAAACTGTTCAGTGACTGTGCAAATGTTATATCATGTGGGATTTTGTTCCACTCCTCCGCCCCTGTGTATTGGAATGAGCTTTTACCTACCTTGTTTTTTAAGGTTGGTGGTTTAAGATCAGCTACACTAGCCCTTGTGTTCACACTGTGGTAGTCACTAACGTTCTGAAAATAACCTTTAAAATACTTTGGACATTGGTCTTTTAAAATGTTATAGACCATAATAAGTCTCAGTTGTTTTATTCTGCCTTCCACGGGGGGCCAATTTAATTCTTTAAAATGGTTATGGCGAATGTGGCTTCTTGGGGAGAGGTAAAGGACTACCCTCATTCATTTATTTTGGGCCGTCTGTAGTTTGTCTTTTTTTTTTTTTTTTTAGATATGCCACTATACCATGTTAGGCAGGTGTAGTCAAAATGGCATTGGACTAATGCTGAGGCCAGTGTCCTCATGGTGGATTTAACTAGGAATTTGGCTATCCTAGCTAGGAACTTAGTCCTTGCATGGATCTTGCCAATGACTGAGAGAGCCATCGACTCACTAGTCATACTCTGATCTAATATGCAGCCTAGATAAGTAACTGAAGTTTTCTTCTGTAGTTGTACTCCGTTACATCCGACTGAAAAGTTGGACACCTCCTGTGTGTGTGTGTGTGTGTGTGTGTGTGTGTGTGTGTGTGTGTGTGTGTGTGTGTGTGTGTGTGTGTGTGTGTGTGTGTGTGTGTGTGTGTGTGTGTGTGTGTCTGTGTGTGTGTGTGTGTGTGTGTGTGTGTGTGTGCGTGTGCGTGTGTGTGTGTGTGTGCGTGTGCGTGTGCATATGTGTGTGTGTGTGAGTGTGTGCGTGTCTGTTGTAGACTCCAAGGCCATGTGCTCATTGAAGACATAGACACTCTTCCTTCTTATTAAAGGCAGAGCCTGTCTGCTCATTAAATATTTAACCTGCGACTGTGGCCTACAGCGGCATACAGAAATAAGCAAACTAGTCCTCCACCTAATTCTGTCTCTGCTCACTGATGTGACACATGGGTACAGGGTTGAGATCAGGACAACGCTCTGAGCAGGGGAAGGAACGTTTTAAAAACGACAGAAAAAAAGTATGACATCTCTTTGAAGTGCCTTTCCCCTCTAGTCCGTCGCCTTCCTCTTAAGACTAAATTACTTCCTCCCCCTCACCCACAGCGTCCTCTGCTCACTAAATTACATTACATCACCTTGTACCTATTCTCCTTCTTAACGTTTTCCTTCCATGCACACATCCCTTTTTACCCTGCTTTCCTCTCCCCCAACGTCACTTCTCTCGCTCCCCAAACCTCCATCTTCCTCTATTTTCATTTGCTGCTGTCTTTTTAAAAGAATAAGGACATGCAGAGCCGAGGAAGAAAACATCCCCCCAATCCACCTCCATCTACACTGCAAAGTTGTACAGTAAGGGCCCTATTTCTGTGGCAGGCTAAACCCCTACCCGTTACCCTTTACCCGCGATGTTCTACCCATTACCCGTTAAATACGAATAAGGGAGCTGGCGCTTTTCTGCTATACCCGTTCTCCATTATGCCGACACCGTTATTTGCGGGTGGATGCGTGCCTAGAGATGCACCGATTGAAAAATCCTTGGCCGATACGATTACCGTTTTTTTTAAAGTCTGACCTGCCGATACCGGTTTTACCGATACCGATTTTATCTAAGAACTAGACTACTAACTAGATTTGTTTTTTCAGGCCGAGTACAAGTACTTAATTTTCTGTATTTGCCAATACAGAGCATACATACCAATAAGCTGCATGATTATGGCAAATTATGGGTCCATATTGAGATCAGACTTAAAATGTTACACTACTCTCTGCTGTCTACTCTCTGCTGCTCAGTGGACTTTGTGGACTTTAGGACGAGTCTTAACAAGCTTTAATAGGCTATATGACAAGACGTCTGTAGGCACATGAATTTAACCAGCGGTGCACTGTGGATGGATGATAATAATAATAATAATAAAACTTTATTTATATAGCACCTCTCAAAACAGGGTTACAAAGTGCTTCACACAAAAAAAAAAAACAGCAAAATAGGAAATACACAAAACAAAGAACAAGATAAAATTTAAAAACAATGCAGAAAACAAAACATTGATGCACATGACCTAGACTAAGGCTGGGCATTAAAAGCTAATCTATAGAAGTGGGTTTTTAGGAGGGATTTAAACCGGGGAACAGACTCTGTGAGCCTGATCTCTAGGGGCAGGGCATTCCAAAGGGTAGGGGCTCTGAAAGCGAAGGCCATGCGACCTTTTGCATTTAACAGACCCTTTGGGATTTCCAGGAGTGCTTTGTTGGAGGATCTAAGACTGCGTGGAGGCTCATATGGGGGGAGTAGGTCCAAGATGTAGGGTGGGGCGAGACCTTGCCTGGCCTTATGAGTAGTGAGTAGGATTTTGTAATTGATTCTAAATTCAACTGGGAGCCAATGGAGGGATGCCAGAATGGGTGTGATATGATCAAATTTCCGTGTACCAGTTAAAAGACGGGCCGCAGCATTTTGAACCAGCTGAAGGCTGTGGATGGATTTTTTGGAGAGGCAGGTGTAGAGGGAATTACAGTAGTCCAACCGCGAGAAGATGAAGGCATGAACAACTTTTTGTAGGTCTGTGATGGACAGGAATGATTTAATTTTTGCTATATTTCGGAGGTGATAAAATGATGATTGAATGACCTTTTTAACGTGCTGTTGGAAGTTGAGGTCTGGGTCGAAGGTGACACCCAGGTTTCTAACTGTGGCTTTGAGGTTTGGACCTAGTGGGCCGAGGTTGTTTTCAATCTGGGCTCTGGCGAGGGGGGAGCCGAACACCAGGACCTCTGATTTGTTCTCGTTCAGCTGAAGGGAGTTGTTAGACATCCAGTTTTTTATGTCAGTAATGCAGTTATGTAGGGTGGCAAGACTGTCTGTGTTGTCCGGGGTTATTGGTAGGTAGAGCTGTGTATCGTCAGCATAGCAATGAAAATTAATGTTGTAACTACGGATTATGTCGCCTAAAGGAAGCATATAGAGGGAAAACAGTATAGGGCCGAGAATTGAGCCCTGGGGGACCCCACAGTGTAGGGGGGCTAGGGATGATGACACTTCCCCAATTGCGACTGAAAAATGTCGGCCACTTAAATAGGACTTGAACCATCGGAGGGCCACACCAGAGATGCCCACAATAGTCTCCAGGCGGCTAATGAGGACTGCATGGTCGATGGTGTCGAAAGCTGCCGTTAAGTCCAGTAGGACGAGGATGGAGCAGCTACCCGAGCCGGCAGACAACAGAAGGTCGTTTGATACTTTCAGGAGTGCTGTTTCTGTGCTATGCATGGGGCGAAAACCTGACTGAAATTTCTCGAACGTGTTATTGCTACTGAGGTGGGTTAGTAATTGGTTAAAAACATTTTTTTCAAGAACCTTAGATAAAAAAGGGAGTTTGGAGATGGGCCTATAGCTGCTCATAGAAGAGGGATCTAAATTTGGTTTCTTTAGGAGAGGAGTAACTATTGCAGTTTTAAAAAAGGCAGGAACAGACCCGGAGGCTAGGGAGGTGTTAATTAGTGATAATATGTGGGGACCAACAGAAGGAAGAATCTCCTTCAAAAGTCGGGTGGGAACGATGTCAAGGTTACAGGATGAAGACTTCATGTGGGAGATGGTTGAGAGGAGGGTTTCTATGGATATTAATTCAAAAGAGTGGAAGAGACCGTTTGGGGGGCCATGAGAGTTGAAGATAAGCGTGGGGGGTTGCGTGTTGGTCATATGTGATCTGATTAAATAAATCTTTTCTGTGAAAAAGGTTAAAAATTGCTCACAATGGTCGGAAGAGGATGGCATATCAAGGTTTTGGGGGGCACCAACGACGCGTTCGATGGTTTTGAACAGGGTCATGGGATTGAGGTGATTGTTGGAGATGAGGGTTGAGAAATATTTGGCTCTTGCATCCCTAACGGCAATATTGTAGTTTTTCATGAGATCTTTGAGTAGCTCGTAAAATACCTGTAGTTTGGAGGTTTTCCATTTCCGTTCAATTTTTCGTACCTGTCTTTTAAGGGCTCTTGTTTGCTCGTTTAACCAGGGTGAGATTCTGTTGGGCAATATAGTCCTGGTTTTGAAGGGGGCCACAAGATCTAAGGTTGTCTGGCAGGTTTTATTGAAGTAGGTGAGTTGGTCATCGATGGAATGGTAGGGAGCTGGGGCAATCGCAGTGGTATCGAAAACAGTGATGAATTTACTGGCAGTTAAGGGGTTAAGGATGCGAGAGCAGATGGGGACGGGAATTTTCCTGGAAGAAGGAGCAGACTGAAGGAGCAGACTGTGATATCATGATCACGTCTTTGTGAGTTGTTGTTGGAAGCTGTTTACTGCATTAAGGACATTTCAGATGGCCCCCAGTAATTTATTTGGAACAAGAGGCAACCCTGGAGGCGAGACACCTGTCAGGTAAAAAACCTGTCATTACACGCACAGGGGTCCGGTAGAATCGGGGCAAAAAAATTGGCTGGCCGTTTTTTGAAAAACACTTGGAAAACAACAGAAATCCCATAAAAAATACTTTTATAAATCCTTTAACATGAAAGGTGCCTAGCTTTTTTTTGTTGTGCGTGCGTGCGTGCGTGCGTGCGTGCGTGCGTGCGTGCGTGCGTGCGTGCGTGTGTGCGTGTGTGTGTACTATACGTGTGAGCCCAAACGGCCAAATGTCCTCACAAGCATAGTATAAGTGCCGTTGTAGCAGTTCCTTATTTCCCTGAGACATGTCTATATAAGGCAACACTCATGCAATTTGCACCATCATAACATACTGTAGTGCCTGCTTTCAAGCTGGTTAACCAACATTTACATGTAAACATTTACCAATGTTATTTGCTTTGTTTCTTCTTCAACAGCCACCAGTGTTAAGTTGACTCCTCCATACTCTAAATCCACAGACGAAGTGGCTGTTTAATCTTAGTTTATGGGCTGATATTCTCTTAAACACTTTAACCCTTGTGTCCCTAGTCTGGGCATGTCATAAGACGTGCAGATTCATTGACAAATATTCTGCTTGTAGCTGATGTACAAGCTCACAAACACGCAGCATTGCGACACGTTATGAGCTTGTAGATTGTCTATATTCAGTGTAAAGATTTAGTGTAGGGGGGAAAATAGAGCGGGCCAGGTACAGACCCCTGGGGGACTAAAAAAAAATACAGTTTAAGTGGTTAATCACCTACTTGTAGCCTAGAACAGCATTCTGTCCTATTTGTCCTTGTATTTATCGCCTATCTATGATCCTTGTTGCTCACATGCGGTAGTTCTATTTGGGCCCCTTCTCCTGTGGGAACCTAACACCTGCCAATTGGATTCGTTCTGGCTCAGGGTCTGTACTTTCCAAGGTCACAAGCTTGTGCGCGTGTGAAACGGAAAATGTATTTTGACTGACGGGTCAAAAAATAACCACCACAACTTTGAACAATGAGCACATCCATTTAAAACAGTGCTTTTGTTAGAGTTTGCATAATACTGAAAGAAGATGTCACCCACCGCAAAACCTCCAAAATAATCATCAATGTCGTTTCCATTGTGTCTATATATAGAGATGCATACAGCCATAATTAGCTGATAATCATTTGAATGGCATGACTCAAATTGTTCATAATGACTTCCTTTGTTCTACCGTAGCCTACTGTACTTTGTGAGAAGGAGCACATATAATAAACCTGTCGTTATGAAAGGATTTCACCTTCTTATCACGTCCACTCTCTTTATTAAAAACTATTTTCACCCCCCCCCCCTCTCTCTCCCTTCTCTCTGTCCCTTCCTCACGTTTCCTCCCTCTCTACCCTCTCTTTCTTATCTGCTCTATTCATTTGTTCTCATGTGTGACCATTAGGTATCCTAAGGGTTTGTTCCCCATTAGCAGAAGTCATTACAGTTAACAGAGTTGTATCATTATACAATCAGCCTGGCTGATCTCATAGCTATACTGTTCAACACTGGGCCCTGATATTGACACAAATCATTAAGACAGGAACTTGGAAATGAGCTCTGCTGCTTCATGTTACTGACTAGAACAGAATGGTAAAGTACAGTACAGTACATGAGAGGACAGGACGGGACGGGACAGGACAGCGTGGTTACAGTGGTGAGTGTGGGTCTTGCCTGTACTTTTTAACCTGATGGGTCTTGCCTGTACTTTTTAACCTGATTTCTATTTCTCTTCTCGTATTTTTCTTGTTCTTTTTATGTATTTAAAACCCAGTGTTATCTTGTGTAGGCCTATATTTAATTGTCTTGCAGACATGCCATGTGTGAGTGATAAATAAACCCTTGATTCCTGATTATTAATATATATAATATTAATAATATAATATAATACAATACAATATAGAACTAAATAGCTGTAGATACCATGCAGAGAGCACAAAATCCTTGGAAAACAAGGCACAGTTTGTGAACGAAGAGTAGGGAGTTCCTAGGCATGTTGCAGGAATACCAATGAAGAACACTTCTAAGGATGCTGGGTGTCAGTGACAGTACTGCTCAAATCCTATTTAGCAGTCAGTGCTCCCTGGAACATCGATATAAAGAAGACACAAATCACTACAGAAATAAAAGGAGAGAACTTTCTAAAACCCTTATCACTGTCAACAATCCACAGCCATCAAAAGCTTTTGAGGTATTGCGTCTGACCGCCTGTTGGAATTTGGTTTCAAGCGGCTGCCCTATTGTCAAAGGCCATATTATCAGACGAGACGTGAGTGGATGTCAAGGTATATTACCCAGAGACACCACAAGGCTGCCTCATTTTAACCCTATGATAATGGAAAGTATACAGCAACATCCTCAATGTTAATTTAACTCATTTAGGCTCACACACTCAACACCTGTTGTAACTCTGAAAGGATTGTAGGCTGATTAGGTTTAGATATATGGTGCCACCTTTGTGTGTTGGCAAAAACACAGTCAGTTGAAGTTGGGCGAAGGTACAAAGTTGTGGTCTAAAGAAAAAAAAAGACATAGGATGGAAATAATAAACAATACAATCTCTGTGTGGTTACAGATAAACATCATCCAGCCTATAGGGTTTGGCCTTTCCAACAACACCACTTGGACAGATGTACAGAAATGGACTACTGTATGGAAGTACCAAATAACATTTTAAACTAGCAGTAGATTAATCCAGATTGAATTACTGCATGGCCTATAGTCCCCTTATCACACACTGATAAGAACCATATGCTCGCGCAGGCCGGGACCAAAGGCACCCGACAGCTGATAAGATGCATGTAAAAGTGGTCACAGCACTCAACTGTAAAAGTGCATCCCATCAAACTTTAGGATGCTGTTTTCCTCCCAGTGAGGAGGAAAAATACTAAGGATGTTCGCTGTGATCTCTCGCTCTTGAAATATATAATATAATCCTTGGCTTCTGTTGTGTGTAAACAATAATAGTGCTGACAGCACTCCCTATGACCTCGGCAGCATAGCCTGCTTGATTGTGCAGGTGCAGCCCCTCAAGCCTAATTTGCTCCGTTGCGCGAAGGTGTCGCATGCAACGAACGGCCGAGAATAGCAGACCTCCAAGCTCACAACAGTCGTATCCGCAACGTGCTGTGAGCTTGCATGTCAATTGACTGCGCCTGCAGTCTCAATGTTTGTATACAAATAATTGGTATATCTCTTTCCTAAAATGTATGTATCGTTTATAAACAAGCTGCGAGAGATGAGCATCAAGTGTCTGTCCTCTTCTGTTTGTGAGCTCTCCTGACAGGTAGAGCTGTGCTGCCGTGTGCTGCTCGGAGCAGTGGAGCTCTTGCTGGACCACAACTAGCTCTCATACCTCGGACACGTCCATTTTGCGATAAAACAGAACAATAGAAATCACAGTCACTGCTGGTGTGAATTCAGCGTTATTGAGGCAAACAGAAAGACAGCCACAACGAGGGGACATACAGTGTATATGGAGACTCACAGAGGCTCTGTAGGGATTTTATACTACAGTATTATATAGGCCAGAGTACTGTACATGTGCATGGCTAACCTTGGATCCCAGGCTTGCTTTCTCAAACAGAAGAATTGTTTAATAGAACAGAAATGTTTGTTTAATATTGCATAATATAAGAACTTTGTTTCAAAAATAAACAAATGAGCACGGCGGTTTGACTCATATGGATATGAAGCATCAGCTGATGGCGAGAAAATGCTAACGTTACCCGCCGCAGAATTAATTGCATTAAATCGCAAATATATCAAATATGAGTGACTGACTATCGTAAACGATATAGAGCCACCTCCCTGACAACAGCGCCGGGACAATTTCTGTATTTTTGGACCACAAATGTTATTCTCCATAGAGAAATGACTTCCGTGACCCAGGGGATGAACGAGTGACGTCAGGACTTCGGTACTCTGTTCTATTCATTGTAACAAATGAGACGTTCTCCAGACCTCCATTCAGAATGGAGGGAGCTTGGAGGGCTGGCCATGTGAGACTAGTGCATGGCAAACTCCTGTGCATTAATGTAAATGAGAGTGTAAAAATGGACCCGCCCGGGTAAATGTAAACTAAATGGTGTACTTACAATTAATGTATCATTTTAGTTGCACCGATCAAGTTTAGTCATTCAGCGCTTTTTTTTAGCAATGATGTACTAGCAATGCTGTCACGAACGAGTGGTAGGAAAATTCATAAGCAATTATTCTGCATAACAATGTAATCAGTGAGCTCCTCGGGCCTTGAAAAGAACAGTTTAGACCCACACTTCCACTCACATCAATCCCTTTTAATAGTCACTATTGTCTTTCAAAGCCTGGAAAAAACGTCATTATTGTGAGTGCTTACAATCTGGCCTTCATTTAAACAATGTGTTCCAAAACAAAGTGGTGCTCCGAACACCTTACATTTGGGAGGTATTTCTGCAACAGTTCACAGACCCTCCAGTTTTTTTTAAAAGCCTCCTGTCCAGTGTTGGGTAACGTTACTTTTGAAAGTTTGATCAAATCAAGAGTGAAGCTGCAGGACCACAATGGAAACAAGTGTTTCCTCATGCTTTAATGTGTTATCCTGGGTTCAAGTTATAGTGTGAATGATTTTACTTGTTTATCTTTTACCAAAATCAAATCAAATCAAATCAAGAGCAAGCCTACCGGGAGTGACCACCAGCGTAGTGGAGGTGGAGCTGTGCTGGGTTTCACCAAGGCTATTTGCGTTGACTTAATGACTTCTCCTCTTTTCACCAATAAATCAAAATATTATGTGAATACTTCCACGACTGTACTAAAGGGTAACATCTCTGTCTTCTCTCAATCACTGCCATGATGTTGCACAGGTGTGGCAAATTGATTTAATAAAAATAATACTAGCCATCAGCCGGCCCGTGTGTTACACCATAAATGGCTTTGGTGCCAGAGGTTT
>NC_139945.1:16522351-16557351 GCF_963454915.1 Gymnoscopelus microlampas | reverse complement strand
TTATAGCAACCTGAGGAAAACCTTAACAATGTGCAGACTCAGCGAGCACAGCTTGGCCATAGAGAAAGGATGACATAGACAAATCTGGCTGCCCAGAGAGGACAGGCCCTGTGTTCTCACTGTGGACAAGGAGTGCTGAAGAGAGAGCTCCACTTCTTGACCACGTCTAAGTACAAAAATATAACAAAAGAATAACACGGCAAATCCATAAAAATAACAAAAAACACAGATACATTTGGACTCTGCCCAGGCAATCCCCTACTTACTAGGTGAGAAAGCAGAATGTTCAAGGTTGAGAGAGAGAGAGAGAGAGAGAGAGAGAGAGAGAGAGAGAGAGAGAGAGAGAGAGAGAGGTGGGGGGGAGACCTGAAGATTGAGAACTATGAAAACTGTCAAATAATCCTCAAATCTATATTCAGTAGCTATAGGAGTATAGCTGACGCTCAGCATTAGAACTACACTGAACAGAATTGACCAGAGGGAACTTTCCTCCTATCCTGTCCTTCTCTGACTTCTAGTGCTTCTGAGCTGTCCATGGTGCTGATGCTACACTGTAGTGCTCTCCATGGTCCTGAAATGGCAAGCTGTTATGGGTAGTCATGCATGGAAAGTAAGGCCAGCTATTAGAGAGGAAAGGAGAGGAGAGATTAGTTACATGACACAAGGCTAAGGCAGATGGAGAGGATCTAACAAGTCTAACAAGGACCTTTTTTCCAACATGTACCATGTTGGTAGGCATGTGTTAATTGTGTATATGTGAAAAACTAAACAAAACTCTAAACTAAACTAAACTAAAACAAAATAAAATGTTTTTGCACAAACGTCATATTGGGAAAGTGATGTTATAGTGAGATTATAACTAAAATGGCAATGGTGTTTCGCAATACAATAATATACTGCAGAGCTATCTGTCAAGCACTGTCACTCCACTCTGCTATGCAGAATAACTTCTGGCATTGGAGTTGTGAAGTTTAACCACTTTCAACTTGACGTCCCTATTTTGGGCATGTCATTATAGGGGAAAAACGTCCCCTATAAGGCAATGTGTTGTGAGCTTGTATATCGGCTATTTTTGTGAGACAAAGTAGTAAAACCAGGCTGAAGTGGTTAAATTCAAGTTCTTGTGTCATTTCTGTCACGCGCATAGGGGCAATGCTAATCTTTGCATCAATGCCATCTATTATGTGCAGCCTTAGCAAACAAATGGGCTACAGCCTTACAGTTAATAATAGGTAGATGATGTGTACTCTTGGTGCAGGCAGGCAACAAGGTGACAAGTTGACAATACAAAAAACAAAAATATTTATAATTGCAGGGTGGGTGATGGGTGATTCAAGCTGTCACACGTGGCCTGAGTCAAACTACAGTAATTGGACTCAGAGGTAGGTGTGACTGCACAGTTATTAAACAAAATAACCGGTGCACACAGGGAAAAGCAGCCATCCCCACACCGCCATGAGAAGGACTTTTAAATGTGTTTCTTTGTGGCTACCTATGACAACAACCAAGGCATGGCAAGCAGCATATTCATGGAAATGAAGCAGTGAACAAACTAAAACCCTTTGAGCCCTGTCACAATAATGTATGTTCCTATGCACCAAATCAAAGCCCCCCCCTCGATATATATACATATATATATACAGTATATATATATATATATATATACAGTATATATATATATATATATATATATATATATATATATATATATATATATATATAATTTTAAATGTAATTAACACAGGGCCCTACAGGCTGTGGGCCGTGGGGCTTAAGCACCACTAAGTTCCATGGATAATCCGGCACTGCCTGCTATAAACCCTGTACTGCAGAAGTCTTTATACATGCAAGCAGTGTTGCTATGTATGCTTATTATAAGCGATTTTGGGCTTGTTTTTCTGCTTGTTTTCATTGACCTGGTTGCTTATTTCTCTCGCAAAAGCAGCAGCTGAAAACTGGAAGCATAAACATCGCTAATAGAACATAATGAGTCACCATCTTTTGAAGATGCCTTCATTGAGTTGAAACTAATCGGCAATAGAAGACAGATAGGAACTAGCAGAAGCCAGTAGACTTGTAGCTTTGTAAAGTGCTTTCCTTCGTGTTCAAACATCACAATCGCCTGTGTCTAATTTTGTGGACGTTTAGGAAAAGAGAGAAATACCCTCCTGTCAACCCACTGCTGTGAGAGAGAGAGAGAAAGAGAGAGAGAGAGAGAGAGAGAGAGAGAGAGAGAGAGAGAGAGAGAGAGAGAGAGAGAGAGAGAGAGAGAGAGAGAGAGAGGCATCATAGATGAAAAGATAAGCTGAAAAGAGTCAGAGAAAGAGAGAGAGAAAGAGACAGTGCGAAGGGATGCATGCAGAGATAGAAGCTAGTGAGAGAGAGAGAGCGAGAGAGAGAGAGAGAGCGAGAGAGAGAGAGAGAGAGAGAGAGAGAGAGAGAGAGAGAGAGAGAGATGAAGCTTATCTTCAGTAAAAGGCCTAATTGAATGTATGCAAATATGTATGAGACCGCTGTGGGCCTGCCACTGCTCAAAAGAGACACGCACGCACGCACGCACGCACGCACGCACGCACGCACGCACGCACGCACGCACGCACGCACGCACGCACGCACGCACGCACGCACAGACAGAGAGGGAGAATAGGGAAATAGACAGAAGCAAAGAAAAAGATGGCCTGACAAAACACATAGCGGCACAGTTTCATTTGAACCACAGGAATAGGCATGCCCTTCAACAGATAAGACATGTCACCTAATTATCACCCTGTCTCCCTCTGAATAGCAGCGTCTGATAAAGTCACTCACAGAACAAGCACCAACAAACAGATTTGAATTCATCGCTTGTGCATGTGCAGTTGCACGCACGCTCGCTCGCTCGCTCGCACGCACGCACGCACGCACGCACGCACGCACGCACGCACGCACGCACGCACGCACGCACGCTCGCTCGCTCACACGCAGGCACGCACGCAGGCACGCACGCACGCACGCACACACAGCACTACAGCTGCAGTTCAAATGTCTAAAAAACAATCTGTATTCCGTGGAGGAGAGACTGTGGATGTCAAATATGTCTGGCTAATGAGTTTGTGGGGACAGTATGGGGACATCACATGCATACTGTATATTTACTGGTGATAGCTGTGTACATTATACATACTTCAATCAAAAACACTCACGTCAAAGTAGATTTAACCATTTATTGCCACAAATGGAATACAGTTAAGCTTGGCGTTAAAGCTCCGCTCTTGGGAGAATAGTCACTGAATTTTGTCAAAGCAGCCTGCTAAGCATATATTCAGGGAATGCTTAAGCAAATCCCCCATAGGGATACAATGTCAACAATAAGCAGTACATTGACATTCAAACTAATATTATTAGTTTGAATTAGCAGATATACAAGATAATCACAAGTATTTGAGCCTATGACAGACTCTAATCAAAAGGTGGAGGCTGGGGTGGAGGAGGAGCTAGCAGAATGCATTGGTTCAGCAACCAAGAAAGACCTAGAGAATTCGAACCGTATTTAAAGGAACCTCTTTGCTAATGCGTGAGCTGTGATTGGAGTATGAGTGTGTGACGTAATGACCAGCAGTGCTGTGAATGGGGAATAGAAAGCTGATGTTCACATCAGCTGACTGACAGCTAGTTACAGCTTTGGTGTGCAAGACTTCCGTGTCCTGCATGAACTAACGCTATGCTTCATTTTGATGTTATTATGTTAACTCAGTCAGACCTATGAAAATGGCTACTTTTAATTTGTTTTCATCTTATTCTTATCTCTCTACTCTTACCTGTGCCTATCCTGTGTAAAATACTAATTTAACACTGCTACGACACTTGAATTTCCCCACAGGCATTAATAAAGGTCTGTCTGTCTGTCTGTCTGTCTGTCTGTCTGTCTGTCTGTCTGTCTGTCTGTCTGTCGACATTTGAAAGCGGTCCTCTCGTCTTTGTGGCCATTTTAATGCTTTATTTCAGGCAGTTGGGAGTGTGATGCAGGAAACCTATAGGCCAGAGTGGGAGAGAGAGGAGAGTCACGCGAGACAAGACGGGAGTCAGACCCATGCTCACGATCACCATATGGTCTATGCACGAAGTGGCACGCCCCCCCCCCCCAAGTGTAGCACTTTTAAAGAGCAGCGCCCTGCGGCTGGATCCCGTAGTGTTCTATATGGAGAGAAGAAATAGGCTGGGGGGAAAACGCTTTATGTGAACATGTCCTTATGCAATCTGTTTAGTACCACCAACGGAGTTGGACGGGTGTTATGTTTTTGTTTCATTCCTTGTCTTATTGCCTGTTTTTAGTTGTGTTTTTGTTTAATCCATTAAGACCTGAGGCCGATTCTACAAATGCCTTCTAAATCCGTAGTTCGCACTCTTTCAGGATTTTTCAAAAATGTTCAAAAATAGCAGATGTACAAGCTCGCAGCGCGGCATGAAGTGATGCATGTATATCTGTTTTTTTTTTTAATAGCCAATGCTTTCCCGGTTGTAATGGGTTAATTGCTTGTCTTGTCGAGGTTTATTTTTCTTCTTTTTTTTTATAGATGCTACTTATACTATGCAGATGTATGTTCACATATGCAATGTATATTACATACGGTACATACTGTTTGCTTCACATGCTAAGCAGGCTGTTTGGACAGATGCTAGGTTTGATATTTACCCGGCATCCTACTTTATGGCACAATTGGTTTCTTTACACTCAATTTGCATGACCATTTACGCTGTCTACGGTTTATGCTACTTGCAGTACTCTGATCTTGCATTTTGTAAGTCATTCTGGGTAAGAGTGTCTGCTAAATGCTTCACATTTCACACACCCATTATGTATATTGCATATTTGATTTGGATGCAACATTATATTTATATATCCTACTCGAGTAACCCAGGGTAGATCCAAATTCCAAATTGTATATTATTACTATTATTATCATTATTATTATTATTATTATTATTATTATGGTCATTATCTATGATAATTTGTGTATTTATTAAAGCTGCTTTTTTGGACACCTATAAGGTACTATGTATGGGGATTTGTGATCCTACAAACTTCTAATCCGGCCAACTTCCCACATGGCGCATCACTCCAGCAGGTCCTCTTCGATACGCATTGTAATGTTTTCTGACCCATATAAGGGTCTGCCCATATCAGTCGGATTGACGGTTCTCAACAACCACCTAATCTGACCAACTAGATGCCGGGTACCGCTCTTCCTTAGGTCCTCTGCGATGTGTGCTGCAAGCTTGAAGTCGGACGGTTCTCGAGATACATGAACTACAGACGTATAGACAGACACGCAGATACTGTACACACAAAGGCACACACGCAGAGGTTTATAGTGTAGGATTACTATATGGTTCATAACATTTATTACCTACTTGTATCATACTGTGTTTTTAATTATGCTGAACACTAATAGCAGAGTAGGGCGGAGTCTAACACGCCAACATTTCACTGCACATACTTGTATGAGCGTGTGACTAATAGAAACTCTTGAACACACACACACACACACACACACACACACACACACACACACACACACACACACACACACACACACACACACACACACACACACACACACACACACACACACAGCTTTCTTAACCCATACAGCGAGTCATGCAGCCAAACACGGGCTCTCACAATATGTAGTCTCTCTTGCTGTTTTCATACCGAGTTCCTAGCCTCACACTGTGTCTATACCACAATACAGTTAATCACTTTATTCACAGACCATGCCGTGAAAGCACGGTCGGACTACTGAGAGCAGCATTTCACAAGGTCATGTATTGAATCTCTTCAATAGAGAATAACCTCTACGGAGGACTTAGGACAGTGTAGGCCACAGAATAAAAAGCATATTTTTGAAGCTCGTTAGGTAACCAGACCCTCTGCTCAAGGGCGCTTGAGCGCTGAATGAAAGCGTGCAGCTGAAAGTTTATTTTCTCTTTTGACACCAGAGATTAATTTTGTCCCAATTTCTGTGAAATTATTTATTTGTAAATGATTTGGAAATGGCTGTGAAATTCAGCAGTCACTTGATCAGTTCACAACCGAGTGTGAAGTGGCTGGGATGAGAATCGGCATCTCTAAATCTGAGGCCATGGTTCTCAGCAAGAAAGCAATGGATTGTCCACTCCAGGTAGGGGATGAGTGCTTACCCCAAGTGAAGGAGTTCAAGTATCTCAAGGCCTTGTTCTTGAGTGAGGGGAGGATGGAGCGTGAGATCAGCCGGAAAATCAGTAGATATTCAGAAGAGCAGCAGGAGCAGTATTGCGTTCGCTGCATCGTTGTGACAACTACAGAGCTGAGCCAGAAGGCAAAGCTCTCAAGTCATGTGGGTCAAAAAGGATTGCGGATACAAGCGGACGAAATTGGTTTTCTCAGGGGGGTGGCTGGTGGGAAGCTCAGTCATCCGTGAGGAACTCGGAGTAGAGCCGCTTCTACTTTATGTAAAAGGAGCCAGTTGAGGTGGCTGGGTCATCTTGTAAGCATGCCTCCTGGTCGCTTCCCCAAAGAGGTTTTCCAGCCACAACCAGCTGGGAAGATGCCACGGGTCAGACGGAGGACCAGGTAGTGCGATTTTATCTCCACCCTGGCCAGGGAATGCCTCGGGATCCCCCAGTCAGAGCTGGCTAATGTGGCCATGCAGGGAAAGGGAAGTCTACAAGCTCACAATGTGTCACAGCACGATATGTTGTGAGCAGTGGGGGAAAAAGTGCTCACAAGTAAAAGTATCAATACTGCAAGTAAAAGTAAGGTATTCAAAATTTACTTGAGTAAAAGTACAAAAGTATTGGTATCAAAATGTACTTAAAGTACCAAAAGTAAAAGTATTTCACAAGTTCAATATGTATACAAATCTTTTGAAAATCTACAAGGAGATCTACAAGGTCACAATGCGTCGCAAAGCGACGCATTGTGAGCTTGCAGATCGTCTATTTTCAAATGGCCGAAATGTATATAGGGCTGAAGTGGTTAATGTATGTTTTGTGATCATCTAAATCTGCAAAGTAACTAGTAACTAAAGCTGTCAAATAATTGTCGTGGAGTAAAAGTACAATAGTTGCCTCTGAGTAGAAGTAAAATGATTGAAAATGGGAAATACTCCAGTGAAGTAGAAATTCCTCAAAAGTGTACTTAAGTACAGTGCTTAAGTAAATGTACTTAGTTACTTACAGCAATTTTTGGCGTGAGACACACCGCTCAAGTAAGTATAAATCCACGTTACTTGTCTGGTTTGTTAGACTGAGAAGGAGAGACAATAATGCCCCAGTCTCTACTTTTAGTTGCAATCCTCAGATCAGGGAAGGGACATAGCTGAACATGATCTGTGATTGGTGACAGAAAAGACAGGGCAGCAATTGGAACTTGTTCCGCAGTTGCACATGCAAGTGGCCCTCGATAAGATCATCTAACAAGTACCCAACATACTGTATGTGTAAGTATAAACTGTAATAGAGATTCTCATGACTGACCCCCAAAAGCAAATGAAAGGAACATCAGCCTTGTAGCATTTCCTACTAATAACCCTATTCCATTAAGCCACCATAGTGGACAACATGTAGACAAATATCCACACGCTGTATTTTACTGGTTGCATTTACAGTAGCCTCGGAAACCCATGGCTTTTTTTTTGTTGCAAAAGAAAAAAGCCTGGGGGAAGATCCCAGGAACTGTGGTCTCGGAGCGGGAGTGAACCTTGTTACCTCCTAACCAATCAGAGTGCAGAGGGGCGTCGCTCCAAATTTGGTGACGTCAGTATTCTACAATGTTGCACAGACCAGGGGGGGAGGGGAGTAGGAGGGGGGCGGGGGGAGGGGAGGCGGGGACATAGATTGGTGAAGCAATCGGAGGACGCGCCTTGCTCCGGGCGCCTGGGTTTGGGTCTGCCCTTCGAGACCATGGATTGCTCTCGTTCTCTCAGGCTACATTTACAGAGATTGACTCAGTGTTCATGTCGGCTTAATCTGTTGAATATTTATGTTTAAGCCACGGCAGAGGAGCCGCAATTGCAATTTGGACACTTTTTCATTTTCTTCTTCCTGTAATTGAAGTTTCACATGGTTATTTATGTGTAAAATGAGCTCCACGGCCTTGGGCCTTTGAAACAGCTTACTTACAACTCAATTGCATAATTTAAAAATGCTCCACTGTCAACGAGGAAATGAAATATTCTAAATGTATTGGCCAACAAAAGTGGTATAAGAAAATATGTAGCCAATTGTCATGGCTCTGATACTCATTAAAGTGTGTTTTATGCTTGTTCTGGTCATCAGCAGCATCGGCTAAACTTAAAATGTGGACACATTCCATTTGTATACTTTCAGTGCAAAACCTAATAAAATTCTAAATGATCTTGATGAAAAAGAATAAAACGTGCATACTCATATGCGCCAGTGCAGTTTATTCTACGATGCTTCGAGCCAAGGCTCTTCGCTCGAAACGTCGTAGAACAATTGGACATAATTGTGCAGGTCTTTTTGAGTGGTGCCAACCACTCCTATATCTGACTTTGTCCGTGTGTCCGATGTATGTATGTCCAATAAACAAACATTGATGACAACACGGGTGATGACAATACGGGGCTCATCAAAGGCACCACTCTCTTCACACAGGGTGTGATCTTTGAGTGGTGCCAACCACTCCTATATCTGACTTTGTCCGTGTGTCCGTATGTATGTATGTCCAATAAACAAACATTGATGACAACATCAATACGGGGCTCATCAAAGGCACCACTCTCTTCACACAGGGTGTGATTTTTCTTTATTCTTTGAGTGCCCACATATTCCAGTGGATCGCTCAAAGTGCATATGGAACAGTACAGTATATCATAGGTCTTCTATAATGCATATGTGCGGTTAGTGTGTCTAATTAAGTGTGCCTGTTCTATACTGTACCATACCGTACATTAGTGCACACCTCTGAATATTCAGCAGGGCTTAATGGAACGTGATTATAGCTTAAACACAACTACCGGTGCCCATTAGGCTCAAATCTTGTCAAAGTGACAGTGGTGGATGGTCGTGGTTATTATATACTGTGGAGTGTGCTAGAGATGTAGAATATTCTTGCTGCCTGCTACCACAACTAATGGAACGCAGATGGTCCCAAAGGAATGAACTGTGTTGACACAAGTGTCTGTATACATATTTGAAGGCATGTGTATGTATCCTACCCATGTCTATAAATAAACAGTATGTGTGCGTAGTACTGAAAAGCACATACTGTACAGGCATCGGGATGCTTATGTTATATTATGTATAATTGTCACTGTCGAGTGGAAACCTTGTATGTCCAAAAGACATGGATCCTATGTCGTTATTATTTAGTCACAAGCTCTACTTAATACCTTTCATTGGTTCAATATATTATATTAAAATTGTCTTAACCACCCTAACCGTCATAACCATATAAATATGTGTTGTCTAACCTCAATGTGTCGTCATGGCATCAGGCGCAAACAAATCAGTCAGCTATACTGTATACTACTGTATATGGGCACAAAATGGGCATGGGCATATATGGGCATATACTGATGACATCAGCGATCTCCATATATGGGCATATTGGTCGGACGTACGTTTGCCATACCCTTTAAAACATCTTAAAGACACACACACACACACACACACACACACACACACACACACACACACACACACACACACACACACACACACACACACACACACACACACACACACACACACACACACACACACACACACACACAGCAAACCACGGGGGAGAGAGACTCAGCTCTGACCATCTGCTAGCCAGCATAGCTCTGCCAACACACGCACACATACTGTATATGAACATTCACACACACCAATGGAGTAACTGAATACAGTATGCACACACACCTCACACACTTTTACATGCACCCCCACGTGAATCCACACTTGCTTACAGTGTGATACATCCCAATTGTATTTGAAAGCGTACATTATCAGCCTCAGTTCAATTGTAACAAGTCTGTTACAGTTTGCTACACATCTGACCCAGAATTAAATTAACTCACCGCGCACGCACGCACGCACGCGCACACACACACACACACGCGCACACACACACACACACACACACACACACACACACACACACACACACACACACACACACACACACACACACACACACACACACACACACACACACACACACACACACACACACACACACACACACACACACACACACACACACACACACACACACACACACACACACACACACACACACACACACACCTCTTCAGGCAGCTCCATGCTGCAGAAGGGAGCTTTTCTCCTCACTAAGCCCCTCCAGAGTGTCTTCTGGCCGGGCACATGCAGCCCTCCATCGTTCCCGCAACCCCCCCCCCCCCCCCCCCCCCCCCCCCCCAAACCCTCCCCTTGCCTGGAGCTGTCCCTCCCAGTACAAACAGTTGTTACATAAAGATTCTTGGCTTTTTAATTATGTCGCGTCCTTGCATTGAAGGTTTATATGGCATATTATAATCACTGGATATGCTCCATGAATCTGGGCTAAGGACAAATTAAGTTTCATTAGTTTGGCGGTAAACGTGGAGTAATTGCAAAACTATTGTAATGCCAGTATGTCACTCTCTCCATAATGAGCCATGGAACTTTGTAAATGACATCTGTAATTCAATATCTCACATACTGTATGGACGTTGCAATTTGATTTAGGTAATCAAATGTCAGTTAGACTAATTTAAGTAATGGAAAGTAACTAAGTACATTTACTCAAGTACTGTACTTCAGTACAGTTTTGAGGCACTTTTATTGTACAAATTATTTTAATACTCCACTACATCTCAGAGGCAAATATTGTACTTTTTGCTCCACTAAAAGTATTTGAAAATGTGTTTCTGTAGATTAAAGTTATTATTATTACAAAACATACATTAACCAATTAAGCCTTATTTTATACTTTGGCTATTCGGAATTAGCCAATCTAGAAGCTCACAGCGTCGTAAGCTCCGCCTTCGGTCATCAAATTATCCTCTCATTATGTTTTTGAGCTCCTAATTATTTTGTTTCCCCAAATTCGACTTGTAAACAAGCCGTGAATTAAATCACATGGCACATGGTGGCTGGAATGGAGAAACGCTCGTCCCAAGACACACTCGCCCCGGGTCTAATCCGGCGGCCTCTGTCCTTGAAATGAATGGGGGCGAGTGTGTTTTGGGGCGAGCGTTCCGGTGGTAACCGGAACGCTCGCCCCAAAACACACTCGAAACATTTTTTTTTTTAACTTTCTCTCACTCTGCTGCCTGCGTGAGCAGCACAGTGCAAGTTAACGCCAGTCAGTCAGCGCCGTCAGCGCCATGTTCATAATAGATAAATACACATTCAGACAGAACAGAATTTAAAAAGAAATAAAAAAATCATTAAAAAAAAATCATTTAAAAAAAAACATTAAAAAAAAAAATCATGGAGCCCGAGGCTCGGCTCGGCCCGACCAATTAGCATACTTTTGAGGCCCGGCGGGTCGGGCCGGGTCAGGTTCGGGTAGATTTTGAGAACTCTAGTTCAGTCCTGCTTCCTAGTGTTGTAATTGTATCCTAGAGCTTTATTTTCCCAGTATTAGTCTAGTAGTGTTTTCCCTAGTGATTTCCTTGTGCCTGTTCTTAGTGTTCCCTTTGTCAATTGATAAATACACCCCTTGCATCTGAATAATGGCTGAATAATGTTCAGTACATTATTTTTACTGGCCTTTCTGAGCTAAGTTTGGTATGTGAAGGACACTGTATGAATAAACTTTAGCGTCTCTAGTATTATTACTGTCGTCGTATAGGACCATATCTGTTTGGCAGCTGAGTAGGAGAATTTAATATGAATTGTTCAAGGGCCATTTGGGCTTTCAGCTGAGGCTTTTATCCCCCAGCTCAACTTATCATAAGTGTGACAGTGGAATGGAGGTGGCCAGACAGTATAGAAGAGCTGTATTCTCTGGGCGTTTGAGGTGAGTTTGGGGTGAGCAGCGTGGTCATAAGGGGACACGTTTTTGGCGCAGAGGTGTGTGTGTGTGTGTGTGTGTGTGTGTGTGTGTGTGTGTGTGTGTGTGTGTGTGTGTGTGTGTGTGTGTGTGTGTGTGTGTGTGTGTGTGTGTTTAAATGAGTAATGAGGTACTGTGGATGATACAGTCCCATCTCACTGAGCTGCCTGGATGAAAAGGGTCTCGCCTCATGTCTCTCTCTCTCCCCCCATACTTTCCTTTTATCTCTGTGTCTCTCTCATTCTTTTTCTCTTGCACTATTTTTATCGTATAAAGTCCTCTATCACTCTTTTCTCCCCTTCACCATTTCTGGTTTTTATGTCACTCTTTTCTCTCTATTTGATTTTTTTCCCCTAATGCCCCCCCCCCCTCTCTCAATTCAATTCAATTCAATTCAAAGGGGCTTTATTCTCTCTCTCTCTCTCTCTCTCTCTCTCTCTCTCTCTCTCTCTCTCTCTCTCTCTCTCTCTCTCTCTCTCTCTCTCTCTCTCTCTCTCTCTCTCTCTCTCTCTCTCTCTCTCTCTCTCTCTCTCTCTCTCTCTCTCTCTCTCACCATCTGTTAAATGATGGTTGGTAATAAGTTTCTGTAGTTTGTCTTCTCTTTTGAATTTCAGCATCACACGTCTCTCTTGCCCGCTCACATACACATCTCACTCACTCACTCTCTCCTTCTATCAACTGCTTGTTCACTCAATCATTTCGTCCCTCACTTGTTCACTCTCCCTCTCCCTCCATGCCCCATCTCTCTCTCTCTCTCTCTCTCTCTCTCTCTCTCTCTCTCTCTCTCTCTCTCTCTCTCTCTCTATATATATATATATATATATATGTGAGGTTGGGACATTGACATTTGCTGCACTGTGATTGGCCACCCATTGTACCCCCCAAACCCTGCACTGTGATTGGCCACCCATTGTACACCCTTCCACCCACAATGGGTGGCCCCTGTGTTCAGCACTGTGATTGGCTAGCGAGACACATGATGAAAGTATGATGAAATTATGATGAAATCACGGTTCAGCACTGTGATTGGCTAGCAAGACACATGATGAAATTATGATGAAATTAATAACCTATAAATAGGACTATGCACTTAAAAAAACATTTTTTTTTAAGTGAGCTTCCATCACTGTGATGACCACTGTGAGGACCACACCGCCCACTTCACACTGGGTGTGATTTTTAGCGGCGCTAGCCGCTCTATACCTTTAGGTATAGAGTGGATCCTGCTCTATACCTGACTGTGTCCGTGTTCACCGTCAACGTTCTGATTGGTCAGACACGTCAACAAAGTTATTGGTCAAGCTTCACGTGACACGTGGCTATAAACACATTATAAACACATATCGATGACAAAATGTATCAAAGGCGCCGCTACCTTCACACAGGGTGTGATTTTTTATTTTATAATTAAGTTGCCTTCTCTCCATGCATGCTCTGGGTCTGAGTCTATGGGATGAAGGCTAACCCGTGCTGTCTAGTATATCTACATAGCAGAATCTGGATTATTACAGGGTCATTTTCACTCTTTAAATTCTAGACAGTGTAGACGCCTGAGTTTGTTAAAGGAATAACCTCAACTGGAAATTAAGTGGTTTACTGTATGTACACCTGGTATTGTGGTTTGGACCAATTAAGCGTCCTGGATCTAAAAATGGAACGTTATAGACATTTTTCCCCACACAGCAGCCATGTTGACAGTAATTGGTAGGGTAAACACAGGTGTTACCAATTATATGAATTAAGGTGCTGATGCTAATTAAGGTGCTGTTCCATTTAGTGTAGCGGAATGAGCCAACATACACGATAGCAGCACCCTGACTCTGTTTGATCTGAATGGCACACAGCCTGTATTTATATAATTGGTGTTTGCCTGCTAATGCTGTGAAAACATTTCTAATATTGCTATTCCTGTAGGCCAATGTCAACTGGTTTTCATTGATTACAACAAAAGGTTAAGAGGCCGTCATATAGTGGGTGGGTTATGAACACTCTCCACTGATTGGTACAACATGCTGGTTGACCTTTACAGTGAAGTAGAGGGCATTTAATTAGTGAACACAAGAGACTTGCCTGTAATGTGTAGCTAAATAATGAGTGAGTCGTTTTTCTACACTTTCTCAGTATTATTGATGAAAACTCAATATAAATACTGGGTATAGTGCATGCCCTAATGATTATACTGAATGTATGCAGTTCTGCCTAAAGCTAGACTACTGAGATAATGTACCTGTTGTACATAATCTCTTCCAGTGCTGGGCAAGCTACTTGTGAAGTGCAGTGGGCAAAGCCACCCGTTCTCAGCATGGGGTCTGAGGACCCCCAGGGGTCCTTGAGGGGGTTCCAGGGAGTCCCCAGCTAAATGATTGCTAGTTAGGAATCAAATAGACCCTTACGGCTGTGTAACTCTAATTTGAAAAGCCTACCTCTGTCACTTTACCTGGGGTGTCCGCAGTGGTGCAAAGTAACTAAGTACATTTACTTAAGTACTGTACTTAAGTAAAAGTTTGAGGTATTTGTACTTTACTTGAGTATTTCCAATTTCCAATACTTTTATTTCCAATACTTTTCCACTACATCTCGGATCCAAATATTATACTTTTACTCCACTACAATTATTTGAAAACATTAGCTACTAGTTACTACTACTTTATACATAGACTATTTGAAAACAGCCGATCTACAAGCTCACAACGCGTCGCATCACGACGCGTTGTGAGCTTGTAGATCTGCTATTTTCAAACATTTTAGTACTTTTACTTTCGATACTTTAAGTGCATTTTGATACCAATACTTTTGTACTTTTACTCAAGTAAATTTTTAATTCTGGACTTTTACTTGTAACAGAGTAGCCTACTTCTACATTGCAGTATTGATACTTTTACTTAAAGGTAGGGTAAGTGATATGTTTTGGTTAAAACAAAAAGTTTTTTGTTAAAAGGTTAAAACACTATATTCTGATAGTAATCATTGCTATAGAGTGTTTTTTCAGTAACATATATCTCCCTGTCTCTCCAGCTCTTTAATAAACAGAAAATACATTTTCTGGTAGGTGTAAAAATCTCAGCCAATCAGGAGAAAGTACCCATTTTTAAGCTTAATTTGTATAGTGTTCCAGTTCCAATTTTGTCTGCTCATTTCGTAGTGTCATCACTTCCAATGTCACTTGTTTAATCTGTATCCTGATTGAGTTCTCTGTCCTGGTTGGATTAAATTGGAAATTAAACTGAAACTGGAAAAAAAATGCATTTTCTGTTTAATAAAGAGGTGGAGAGACAAGGAGACTCCTGTTACTGAACAAACACTCTATAGCAATGAGTACTATCAGAATATAGAGCTATTTAACACTTATTTTAACCAAAGCAAATCACTTACCATACCTTTAGTAGACCCTCTCCTTAAGTAGAACATTTGAGTACTTTTTCCCACCACTGGGTGTCCGTCTGTTATATTGTGTAACTGTTGCCATGCTGTTACAGTTGTCAAGCCCTCATCTGTTTCAATGGTTCCACAACCAAGCAGCACGGCTAGTTAGCTTCAAAATTAGCTTCAGGGACATGTGACTCAGTGTGGTGGAGAAGGTCAACCAATAACAAGTGTCCTCTGCAAATAAGGGTCAATGAAAGGTAAAGGAAAAACAATAGAGGAGAACGTCCTCATACAGCTGGCTTACAAAGGACTCATCCATCAAAACCACCTACTGCTATTCTAGATGGGTGGTCAATACACACACTGTGAGAGAGAGAGAGAGAGAGAGAGAGAGAGAGAGAGAGAGAGAGAGAGAGAGAGAGAGAGAGAGAGAGAGAGAGAGAGAGAGAACAAAGAGAGAGAGATGAATCAGAGAGTGGACTGCGGTGAAGAGGTTCTAAATCAAAGGTAGTTAAACTGCTCCATGAGAGTGGAGAAGTCGTGGAAAGATGGATGACGGGGTGAGAGAGAGAGAGGGAGAGAGAGAGAGAGAGAGAGAGTGTGTTCATGGAGGGCGAGGGAGAAAGTATGGGTCCACTATATATATACCTTCATCAAATATGAGATATATGCCAGTAGCAGGCAGCCATGGCAATGTCAGTAGCAATTCATCACCATGCACTGATGTTGTGTTCATACAGTACTTGTAAGTGTAGCAGAAATTAAATCATTTCACCATGTACTGTATGTAAATATATTTATGTAAACTTCAATAGCAACATTTGGGAAGAATGTACCACAATGGATAGGGCGATTTAGAGGGTGAAATAAGGCAGTCACAATGTTCAGTGTGTCTGGTTGGCTCAACCTACAGTATATGCACACAGAATTCGCGAGCAAGACCAGTTACCAAGAAGTCATTATACCATGTTATTCATCTGAAGGACTGTGCTGTACTTCTTCCAGAATCTTGAAAAATGTGAACCTTGCAAGTTTTCATTTCTATAAGTAAAAGTGTTTTGGTACTGACTGTCACAATTTGACTTATAGCTATATCCTTTCCAACATCACTGTTGTACATATGTACATTGCAAGGTCACTGTTTAACGTGTGTACATTGCAATGTCACTGTTGTACAGTATATGTCTACATTGCAATGTCACTGTTGTACAGTACATGTCTACATTGCAATGTCACTAATGCACATGTGTACATTGCAATGTCACTGTTGTACAACACCTGTACATAGCAATGCCACTGTTGCACATGTGTATATTGCATCTCGATGCTGAAATGATATCTTGTGCGGTGTGCTATTTTAACACGAGTGCACACACGCACGAATGTACGCATGGGCACGCACACGCACGCACGGGCACACACACACACACACACACACACACACACACACACACACACACACACACACACACACACACACACACACACACACACACACACACACACACACACACACACACACACACACACACACACACTTTCAGATTTTATAGGCAATCTTTTGGTCAAGGACCTTCTTCAGGGATGTGAAGATCCTTGACAGAATTGTTGCCTATTAAATCTCTATTGAGCAAGTGAAGATAGTGTCCCTGATAGAAGTATGTGTGTCTACTCCACCAATGCACATGCCACAAAGATTTTATTCAGGTGCACTGCAAGAGACAAGGATTTTTGACGAATAGTACAGTAAAACTGAGAGGTGCTGTCCTTTAACCCATTCAACCCGGGAACGCACCTGTGTCATTTTTTATTTCTTTGGGCGATTCAAAAATAGCAGGTATACAAGCTCATAGCACGGTACCGGGTGCCACGCTGCGAGCTTGTAGATCTGCTATTTTAGAAAAATCATGAACATTTGTGCAAATCTTTTCTTCCAAGGACATCCAGAAGCAAAGATTTGAGTTACAAATGTTTGCTTTAAAAATATACAGTATATATTCAAAAAAGAACACACATTTTCATGATTTTTCAAAAATAGCAGATCTACAAGCTCAAGCTTGTTTATCTGCTATTTTTGAATAGCCAAAGTATAGAATAATGGTTATAGCTAATATCTAAAATGACACGGATGTGCACCTGGATTGAATGGGTTAACTCATGTCATGTTCTGCTGTACCCTCAATCAGGTGAAAAGTGTCCGTATTATGCCTCTGTCTTGTTTATCATTCCCTTAGACGTCAGTGCCAAAAGACTGTCTGGTTGCCTGTCTAAATCCATCTGCCCAAGCATGTTATAAATCTGTGCCGTCCGTCTAGTCTGTTGATACCCAGCATCTAAACGGCATTTACAGTATACTGTAGCGCTTTTCTCCAAATCGCTTTACATTGTTTTTCCCGTTCACCCATTCACACACCGATGGCGGAGGAAACCAGGCAAGGCACCAAGGTTGTGCTATTTCAGAACATGTGAAAAGCTGGTAAAGATGTCAAGAGTTAAAAGTGTGAATCTTTACCGCTTACAGGAATAACCCACCAAACCCTACAGAAGAACTATGCCTTCATGTGGTTAGTGCTTTTGAACATAGAGGGAGTTTGAGTCATGATGTGTAAAGTAGCATTCACACTAGGGGTCTTTAGTGTAAAAAAAAAGAAAAAAGAAATGGCACTGCCTTTGTACATTAACCCATGAAGCAAAGATTTGAGTTACAAATGTTCGCTTTAAAAATATACATAATAAAGATTTGCACACATTTTCACGTTTTTTCAAAAAATAGCAGATCTACAAGCTCATAGCGCGGCACGACACAGCGTTCTCGGTCTTAATGGATTAAACCCTATGAAAACTGACAAATGCATTTAGAAGATGCTGATCAGAGCGCCTTTTCTGGCAAACAGAGAGCTTTGAAAAGATGAAAATAGTTACATTTTTTCAGACATGTCCTTGTGATGTGGACCACGTTTTATCACTTTGTATTTGATGTCTAAATGTGAGCTCCTGTCATACAGTATTTGTAATATGCATGTTAATATACAAAGCCTCATATTTATTTTATTTCAGTTAACTGAAATCTTTATTTCTTTAAAAAAAAATCTAGTTTTTGAGTGCTGAACTTTTTACCATTGAGCCAATAGAGCCTGCCTGCTTGCTCAGGGTCTAAATTGAACCTTGAACAGAAGGTCAAAATCCTGTGTCAGATCCTGTGTCTAGGTAAAACATGACCTTTAACACGTTCTAAATGTCTCAATAGAAGAGTACAGAAACAAAATACAACCACATATGTTATATTGTATTAACATTTTATTCATTTAAAAAAAAAACATAGTGCTGCTTAAATAACCATGTTACCTTGAAACGTTAAGATGCAACGTATCAGTGGTTTGTTGAAACGTACAATGGCAAAGTTTCTCTGGCAATTGAGTTGCAGTAATGCATTGTCTGACATGACAGAAAGGTATTCAAGCACAGCATGTGAATGTACTGTTACAGGAGTGGTCAGCAACAGATTAACCTTTGTGCTCAGTGGTTGTGAATGATCTCCCGGAATGCTGAACAAACCGTCGATAACGGCGATCAGTGGAGTTAGGAGAAAACGAGCTGGGAACCAGCGCTCAATCCACCAATTAATCACTAGTCTGAGAAGACCACCACTAATGAATGGCGACTGTCTCTGGAGGGTTTAGGGGAGGCTAAGGCAGGATGTGTCATTATTGATCCCACAACTTGTTAAATAGATGATAATCAATAATAGGTGATTAAGACTCTGTGTACGGGTGAGGTGTGTGTGTGTGTGTGTGTGTGTGTGTGTGTGTGTGTGTGTGTGTGTGTGTGTGTGTGTGTGTGTGTGTGTGTGTGTGTGTGTGTGTGTGTGTGTGTGTGTGTGTGTGTGTGTGTGTGTGTGTGTGTGTGTGTGTGTTGCATGCGTGGGTGGGGGTGAAAGAGAGAGAGAGAGAGAATTGACCTCAGATAGGGATATTTGTATTCTCTACTGCTTACAGTACATGTATTTACATAAGTGTAGACAGATAGAGAGACTAATAGAGAGTATCTGTAGGCACATTTAGGCAGAACTTTATCAATCGCGCAGGGAAAATTCTGTTTCAGCCTCAACCAGCTGATGGCTTCTCAGATGGTCATGATGAGCACTAGGGGTGGTGGAGTTAGGGGTTAAAGGGGCATGGAAACGTAGGCTGATTTGGTAGTTTGTTTTCCAGATCAGGTAAAAAAAAACAAGGCAGGCTGCATTAGTGCATATAAGACTGACCTTATATGATATAAGCAACACAGCAGCAGCTAATCAAATTCATGATAGGCGTTTTAGATTTAGGTGGTTCAGAGTGCAATACTGTTGACTACTATCTATGCTTGCACACTGGCAACAAACTACAACATCAACCTAGGGAGTCATACACCTTTAAACCATTAAGACCAGGAATGCATCTGTGTATAACCACTTAAACCATTATTTTATACTTTATTTATTTTTTTACAATTCTTTTTTTTTTTAAGTTTGCAAATCTTAGCTTATGCATATTTTTTAAGCAAACATTTGTAACTCAAATCTTTGCTTCTGGGGATTCTACAAATGTCTTCTAAACAGTTTTCTGAAGAACTTGTATTTCTATATCAGTGGTTCTCAAACCTTTTCATGTCAAGGACCTCCCTGCATATATGCATATATGTAAATGATATGTGTTTGTCCGCGGACCCCCCTATCTCAAAATATATTGTTCCAGGGACCCCCAGAAGCAAAAATTTGAGTAAAAATAGCAGATCTACATGCTCATAGCGCGGCACTCGGTGCCACGCTATGAGCTGAATAGTCAAAGAAATCTTAAAATGACACAGATGCTTTTCCTGGTCTTCGAATTACCAGACAGCCTCTCTACCCTCTAAACTAGCCTAATCCCATTTATCTCTTTATAGTGTAAATAATGTGTGTGTGAGTGAGTGCGTGCGTGCGTGCGTGTGCACATGCACATATGCGTGTGTGTGTGGGTGAGGATAGTTGAAGCCAGCTTATTTTGCTCTGTTATTGCATTAGGAACTATCATAAAACGTTTAATGTAAGTGCACATTGACAATTTCTTCCCAGAGAAAGCAGTCAAACTCTATTAGCTCAGTGTAGAGGTCTTCGGGTTAGGCATGTAACCCGAAATACCCGCGTTCCGACCCGTACCCGGCTCGGTCACGGGTCCATTCACAAGAAGTGACTCCGGGTCCGGGTCGGAGCCGGTACAGCCCATCTCGGGTCTCGGGTCCATTCACAAGATGTGACTCCGGGTCCGGGTCGGAGCCGGTACAGTTCATCTCGGGTCTCGGTTCTCCGACTGTGAAATGGACGGTTCCACTAATACCCGAGTGGACCCGGCGAGCGGGTTTCTCGGGGCTCAGACTGTGAAATGCACGGTTCCATTAATACCCGAGTGGAGGGAGGGAGGTCGGTCACTCAGAAGACAGACTGGCAGTGACGCAGTCAATGACTGGCTGCTATTTATATTATCATATCACTACATAATGTTATATCGTTGACCTAAATGGCAATATATTAACAAGGATAGGATGATTAAAACATTTATGTCTGTATTAGCCTTGATGATCGTCTTTCTCGACCGAAGGCTCTGTCTGTAGGCTATTAGGAATATTTTGGACAGGGGTGGAAAACTTTAGAACTTTAGTGGCGCGCATTACTTTACCTGAGTTACATCTTCTGATAGTTATACTTGAATGTTGACATGAGATAATAATCCTGTTAAGTGTTTCACTACCACGAGCAAAGACTACAGCGCATATTAACGGCGCTGATCAACACACACGTTGAAAAGCTAGGACAAGATACCAAGGATTCGGCAGTGATGTCACTATGCAACAAGGAAGTAGCGACGGACGCTACGCCATGTTCGAAGTTGTTTTAAAGATAGCAACTTTAGCAAGGATTCGTCGGCGATGACGTAACCGACGAATCCTTGGACATATTTTACCCACTCATTTATATACACCAGTTATATCAAATATTGTCGATTAACGTAACGCTTTGGTTAATGGTTAAAAATGGTAAAATAATCGAGTTAATCAACATGTTGTTACCGGTATACTCAAAGCACAATGGAAACTCCAAAGCCAATTATAATGTTAAACAACATTAAATGTGGTTTAACATTAGAAATGAACGTGGATTATTTGGCAATGAAGAAGGATTACAAACATCTAGAACGTGGATTTATTTTTGTATAGCTGTCCAATGAGCATTGACTGGGATTATACATCATAATCATGGAGGCTATACATTTAGGTAAGAAAGTATGAAACAAGTCTTATTTAACGCTGGACAACTTGTACTAATGACGTTGGCAAACAATTTTGCGTTCGGGTTTTTCGGAGGCTCGGGTTATGTACGGGTTCGGTTCTTGTATGTCACGGTTCTATACGGGTCGGTTCCCGACAGCTCTCGGTGCTGTTCGGGTCCGGATCTCAATTTCTAACAATGGCCCGGGTCCATTCGGTTACGGGTATTTTTTTCGCGGGTCCACTCGGGTATCGGTCCTTCATATTGGACCATAGGCCGGGTCCATTCGGTTCCGGGTAAAAAAATCACGGGTCCATTTGGGTTCGGGTATTTATATTTGACCCGTGAAGATCTCTAGCTCAGTGGTAAAAATGTCAGCACTTGCGCAGGACACCCAGGTTTAAATCTGGGGTAGAACAGGGAAGTTACATAGTGCAGCTTTAAATTAATGTTCAAGGAGGGCTTCTACTGTACAGTAACTTTAAGAGAATTCATAAGGAGGCACTTTGACTCCGAAGATGAAACAAGTGTGTTTGCTTTTCCCACCCAAATCAACCCCACACTGGATGTACAGTACACAGACATTTTAGACAGTAATCAAATGCTCTACCATACTATGATGACAGTAAACAAACTTCCAATGTTGTGTTTATTCCATGGTGTTATGGTGCACGAGGATCAGAGAAGTGGTGCTTTCAGACAGAAGAGCTGGGAAAAGAAGTCAGGGAAAAAGGGAGGTCTTCTTTTCAAGACAAGTGGATATTAGAGAGGACCTAAGCCATGGGAGGCTGGGGGATGGGGGCTGGTCCACAGGTGTGGCAGGTGTGTGTACAGTATGTGTGTGTGAGAGAGAGAGAGAGAGAGAGAGAGAGAGAGAGAGAGAGAGAGAGAGAGAGAGAGAGAGAGAGAGAGAGAGGGGGGATGTTGATGGAAAATAATGGCGAAGAGAGGTAAGGAGGAGAGAAGAGCAGGCGGTGTGAGGTGGACAGGAAGTAGATTAAAGGAGATGGGTGGAGGAGAGTAGAGCAGAGAGGATAATAGAAGGATGAGGAGGGGAGAGGAGAGCAGAGGAGAGGAGAGAGGATAAGATGTGGAGAGAAGAGAGACAGACAGACAGACAGACAGACAGACAGACAGACAGACAGACAGACAGACAGACAGACATATTGACAGAGAGGGACTGTGAACTAGTAATCCTCAAATCTATCTTCAGTATACAGCTACAGCAGATGTTCTGTTGAGCTGTCCATGGTGCTGATACTAGCCTCACTGCAGACTCTCCGAGGGTCTGAAATGCTAAGTTGAATAATTATGTGCAGTCTAGTTCTGCTGAGCTGTCCATGGTGCTGATTCTGCCCTCACTGTAGAGCTAGCCATGGTTCTGAAATGGAAAGTTGTTATGTGTAGTCATGCAGGGAAGGCCAGGCCACACTATAGATAGTAAGATGGAGAGGAGAGGAGAGGAGAGGCTGATATTGGAAACCCCTCTGGCAAATGTGGAGTGTGGCGAGGACAACAGTACATGAACACACAAGTCTACAATGGCATATAGGTAGACACACACGCACGCACGCACGCACGCACGCACGCACGCACGCACGCACGCACGCACGCACGCACGCACGCACACACGCACACACACACACACACACACACACACACACACACACACACACAGAGATACTCTGTGTCTTCACCTCAGGTCTTCAGCTAGCATTCTGCCCACGTCCACACAGCACAGCACAGCACAGCACAGCACAGGGGAAGCCTGCTGGCTGACTACCCGAAATACTCACTCCTTCTGCGAGCTAACACAGAAACACAGAAAGGCAGCCTTGTCCTGCAAATCTGGGCTATGCGGTACACACTGTCAGCCATGCCAGTGTGTTCAAATCCCAATGAGTAATGCCCGATTTATACTTGGTTGCGCAACGTAATGCGGATTGAAAATTTGCGGATCTACAAGCTCAAAACGAGATCTGTGAGCTTGTTGACGTTGCTCGACATTGACACACAACGTATAAATCAGGCTTAACCGTGACATAGATGGACAGTCTTCAAAAATCTGCATTTCAGTGAGAAGATTATCAATATTTGTAGGCTTTAAAGGGACATTTCACCCCTGGAAGAAAATGACCCAATGGTAATGAAGTTTAGGACTCAATTATTATTATTTTTGTGTATGATCTGTGTTTTGAGATATCTAGTAATCTTCTAACTTCTCGTGACGTTATTTACGTCACGAGATGTTATGTCATTCCTTTTCCGCACTACATGTTGTCTCGACGCGTCTCACACAGACCAGCTCCAAAGACCGCCCCAATGGGGTGTCCCCACACAGTCACTCCCATTAGCTGCGCCCCCCGTTGCAGAGTGAGACTTTACTTTACCTGAGTTATCTTCTGATAGTTGTACTTGAATGTTGACATGAAATAATAATCCTGTGTAGTGTTTCATAAGCGCAAGCGTGAAAAAAAAAAGACAGCGTGGAGATGCAGCGCTTGTACACAAACCGTCGCGAAAGGCTAGGATAAAAATACCAAGGATTCTACAGTGATGTCACTACTATGCGACACGGAAGTAGAACTGCATGAAGATAGCAAGGATTTGACAGTGATATGACATCACTAACGAATCCTTGGACATATATGTAACTAGATGAACATGTACTAGGTTCACGTTCTTCAGTCAGTGTTGCCAGATATTGTGAGAGAAATAAGCAACCAGGTCTAAGAAAACAAACCCAAAAGAGGATAACTAGGCCAACTTTACCTAGACATGTACATGGGATATTACATATTTGAAAATTGCCGATCTACAAGCTCACAACGCTTCGCTACCCATTGTGAGCTTGTAGATCTGCTATTTACAAAAAAATCTTGAGGGGGAAAAAGTGCAAAATGTGGAATATTTTTGACAAATATCTGTTAGGGGCTCCCTGGCACAAATTATAATTTCAGATGGGGGACTGTGGAAAAATACATGAACATGTTTGAGAACCACTGGTTTAAACAACAATCAAAACATTTGGAAACAAGCCCAAATATCAACTACATTTTAGAAAGAAGCCGCTTATAATAAGCAGACATGGCAACACTGCCATGCTGTTTGAATGTTGTCGTTAGAGATCACACCCACATAGAATCTCCCCTGCCACAAGGAGGGTCAGTAAACCAAAGCATTATGGTCATTGTAGTAATGCAGCAGTCCAGTCAAACCGTAGTCAAACACACAGATTTCATTATTTTTCTGGCCATAGGGTGCAAATTTTAAATTGTGCTACTGTTATCTACTACAAATACTATTACCATTGAGTGATTGCAGTTTCTTCCAGGGGTGAAATGCTCCTTTAAGGCTGAACTGTAGCTTCCAGCATTTTAGTAGTTGCATTTATTACATTTTGTCATGTAGATTATTTTGTTTTGACTTGTAAATTATGTCTATACTGCCAAAAGCAAGGGTTCCAAACCTTTCAGGCCGCAACCCCACAAAATATTCATAAGCACTTGCAATTGTAGGCATTGCATTTAGTTTGACTCGGTTCCACAGACAAATATTGTGAAAATAACGGCGAGGTGTCGTGAGCTTGTAGACCGTCTATTTTCACAATGTTTGCCTCTTTCTTACATAGTATTTGACAATTTGGCCAATTTGGAATTAAAAATCCACTGCCAGACATATTGCTGGCCGCGTTTGCCCACTGCCAGAGATTTTTCATTGAAAAAAAAAAGTACTCAGGAGCTGAGATACAGATTTTTTAAGCTTTAAGTTAACAAGGAAGTGGATGGGAGTCTTTTCCTTCGAAAAATCATATCTCCTTGGTCTTTGGGTCAAAAATAAAATTGAAATTGAAAAATTGAAAAATTGAAAAATTAATAATTACGTTTTTTACGTCTGTGGCAGGGTTGGTAAACGGGAATAATTACGTTTATTACGTCAGTGGCAGTGGATGAGTTAATAGTCATTAAATCGTCACTTTAGAAATGTGCAGATACTCTGTATACACTATGTTGGTTTGGTTACTGTTGAGTGAGAAAATAATGTTGCATATTAAGCTAATCATCTGGGGACCCCCCTAAATAATTTGTCCCCGACCCCCAGTTTGGGAACCATTGGTCTAGACGGATGCCCACTGTCTCACACTTTGGAAGCCCCAACAGTACTGCAAGTGATGTTGTCACACAGAGGTCACAGAGTCGTACAAAAACAAAGCGATGTGTTATTTTAAAGTACATCCGTGGGCAACGCACTGCACCGAACCCCTACCAGCTTAAAGGATGATGCCAATATTGTCTTCTGGCATCAAAATAGCTGAAACAGCCATTTGCATAAGAATACTTTTTTTCACCCCAGTAAAAGCTTTTTCTTTCAGTTCAGCTTCTCCCCCGCTGTGAAACAAAAAATAAAACAACACCACCTTCACTGAGCACATCCTCCCAGGAAGACAGAGAGAGAGAGAGAGAGAGAGAGAGAGAGAGAGAGAGAGAGAGAGAGAGAGAGAGAGAGAGAGAGAGAGAGAGAGAGAGAGAGAGAGAGAGAGAGAAAAAACCTTCTAAAATGAAATAAGAACACAGAGGCACTGAGGCGACTGGACTCACAGCACGACATCACTCTTTCCTTTGTACTTCTGGCTGGAGCCCAAACAATAATAATGTCCCCCATCTCCCTCCCGATGTGTTAGAGGTAACAGTGCTAATGAAACACCACTCCCACAAAGACAAAATGAAACCCATTCAGCCGCTGTAAAAATACACCATAACTCTCATTACTGAGAGAGAGAGAGAGAGGGAGGGGGAGAGGGAGAGGGAGAGAGAGAGAGAGAGAGAGAGAGAGAGAGAGAGAGAGAGAGAGAGAGAGAGAGAGAGAGAGAGAGAGAGAGAGAGAGAGAGAGAGAGAGGGGTGGTTAAAAAGACTATATCACCACGCCAATGCTGAAATATTAGGACGAGAGGGAAGGGAAACAAAGTCGACTTGTCATATGAGAGATGACAGATTGAACGTGAAAGGGACAGAAGAAAAGAGAAAGAAAGAGAGCTATGGAGAGCAGCAAGGAAAGAAAGAAAGGAAAGGCAGAATGAGGGAGGCTTATAATAAAATGGAGGAGACAGCAGTGCTGAGATGAAGGGAAGACATGCATTTGTTCTTATATTTGTGCCACAGTGCCGCAGATGGAACGAGAAGAAAAGGGAGGGAGAGAATACAGAATCGAGGCAAATAAATCATGGAGGATGAGAAAGAGAGGTCACCTGGGGAAAGGAAGGAGAAACGTGGGGGAAAGGAACAAAACGGATAGGGATAGACGGAGAGGAGAACGAGTGTAAACAGAGGACAAATAAGTGGGTTAATTTATTCCTGTATTGGTGGCATTAGACAGCCAGAACCAACACAGGTGTCAGAGGAGAGAGAGAGAGAGAGAGAGAGAGAGAGAGAGAGAGAGAGAGAGAGAGAGAGAGAGAGAGAGAGAGAGAGAGAGACACTGAAAGAGGGACCCATGGGAGAAAAAGCGTGAGTGGAGGGGGAGTAACCTAATTAACTATTAAGCTCTCCAGAGAAATGTCAGTCAATGCATGACTAATTATAAGATAGCACCAGCAGTAGCCATCGACTGTAATGTGGCTAATTATTACATCAAATATGGGTTTGTTTCCCGTACAAACATTGCCCGGTCAAAAATGTCAAGGTCTTCTCGACACTCTGGATAATATATTTCACCATTAACTTTAACAGCTTTCCAATTTCCTACACACCGTTGTACGCAGCTAGAACTGATCTCAGAAGAATTCGGTTGACATTATGAAGCTGCAATCCGTATGATTTATGTCCTACCTGGGATTTGAACCCCAATTTGTTGCGCATTCAAGACAGATTCCCTGCTTGCACGGGGAGATACCGCACTTCAGCTTCAGGCACTACTGCTAAGCGTAGAGAGAACACCTCCAACCACTGCAGATGTACTAGTTATATATTGTATTAACCCATTAAGACCTGAGGCCGATTCTACAAATGCCTTCTAAATCAGTAGTTCTCACACTTTCAATATTTTCCAAAAATGTTCAGAAATAGGAGATGTAGAGCTTGTATATCTGCTAACGCAAAAACCTAAAATGACACAGATGCTTTGCCGTTTTTAATGGGATATTGTATTATTACACTCTACCCTACAGATTGGTTAACATAATGTTATTCATTAAAATACGTTCAGGATTGCAGCTTACCAGTCTTCCAATTGTCTAGACCAAGCTGTGGACTATATGCTGCCAAACCTGATGTCCAAATTGATTTAAAAAAGGACATTCATTGCAACAGCTGGAAGGTGTGTGCAACGACTAAAGCCACAGACGGTACCCATGTAAATGTAGCACATAATTCAGTCTTTCTATAATTATAAATTACCATGCGCACCGGCACCAAGCGGTGAAACCTGCTGTGGATTTGGGTTGACAAGTTCAGTTTGCAGTTCCACTTAAACCAAGCTTAATTGGAGGGCTGAGTTTTTTGACGCTGTCAGCATGTATCACAACATGGCCTGGATCTATCCTCTATAGACGACAAAGACACTGGGATAGGAAAAAAGTTATTTCCTCTGATGTGTTCTGCGCTGTTCTGCTCTGGGCTTGTTTTATGTTTTTGGGAAGTTCTGTTCTGCTGTAGTAAGCCAATTCCAATTAAATAAAATGTTTAATTAGAGATATGAACTGTCTGATCATGAAGAATAAAATAGCATAGCTCGTAGTGAGAACATTGGCTCTGTTTATTTACCAGCTGGCATTTTAGCGCACACACAAAAAGCCTCTTCTATCCACTGGTGGTGGTTGTACCCCAGCTGGTCAGAGCCACTGTCTCTATCCTTCACTGTCTCCCTCTCAGTGTCCTTATTGTCTCAATGAGGAAAACTGATGGCATGAGATGTAGTTATTTGGACAGTTTGAATGCAGGAGTTATGATATCATATTAATAGTCACAAAGGGTTTATCAGAACTCATGATGAAAAACTATGATAATACTCATTCTGTCACATCAAAAGCCTCATCCCAGCCAACACCATGATTACAGAAGCATGTCAGTGTTGGTCAGTTAGTTAGTTAGTTAGTTAGTTAGTTAGTTAGTTAGTTAGTTAGTTAGTTAGTTAGTTAGTTAGTTAGTTAGTTAGTTAGTTAGTTAGTTAGTTAGTTAGTTAGTTAGTTAGTTAGTTAGTTAGTGTCCTGATAGCTCAGTCAGACACTAGCTCAGCCTTTAGAGCACTCGCCTTTGGACCACAAGGTCATGGTTCGATCCTGGGCACCGCCAACTCAGCGTATGAATAGCACGGCTTGGGTGTGGCAAGTCATGCGGTAGGTACTGGGAGTTGATGGTAGTTGTTGCGCTCCATCTCAGCAATCCAGCTCCCTGAGGTCTAGCACACTGCGAATTGGGGATAGACTCCTGTGCTCTGGCTGATACAGACAATAAGCCTCTCCGACCTACTTACTTAGTTAGTTCATCATTTGTTGGTTGGTTGGTCGACTGGTCCCAACCAGCCGACGAACTAACCCAGTTAGTTAGTTAGTTAGTTAGTTAGTTAGTTAGTTAGTTAGTTAGTTAGTTAGTTAGTTAGTTAGTTAGTTAGTTAGTTAGTTAGTTAGTTCATTGATTAGTTAGTTGCAAGCTACTTAAAAACCAGCTTGCACATGCACAAACATGCACACACACCCACACAGCAAAGTCATGCTCAGAAACTATTTCCATGGTAACTCATGGTGGTGAGTGACAATGGTTGAGACCCTCATGTACCCTTGCTGGTCAGAGCCACTGATTCTATCCTACACCGTCTCCTCTCAGTGTCCTTACTGTTGGTCTCAACAATAAGGAACACTGCTAAGAGGACCATACTACCAAATGTTATAAGACATGAGGTTATTTGGACTGTTTTAATTCAAGAGTTATTATACGAATACAGCTACAAAGGTATATCAGAACTCATGATGAAAAACTAGAATGCTAACGCTCATTCTGTCACCAAAATATTCCCATCCAACAGCAATGCCTTGTTAGTTAGTTGGTTAGTTGGTTAGTAGGTTAGTAGGTTAGTTGGTTAGTTGTTGGTAGGTTAAGTAGTAGGTAGGTTAGAAGGTGTATCAGGTGTATCAGGTGTATCAGTACTCATGATTGAAAACCAGAATGATAATGATCATTATGTCACCTCAAAGGTTCATCCCAGCCAGATCAATTTCAGCATTGCTTGTCAGTCAGTGAGTCAGTCAGTCAGTCAGTCAGTCAGTCAGTCAGTCAGTCAGTCAGTCAGTCAGACAGACAGACAGACAGACAGACAGACAGACAGACAGACAGACAGACAGACAGACAGACAGACATCGAACAGGGAACCATACGATTCCAAGACGGCTCTTCTAGTCAGGGGATATTTAAAACATCTGGGAATACATTCCTTACCGAGACATTTCTTCACCAATGTGTTCGTAAAGGTGTCTAGTAACACATCTCACAAAGACTGAATTTCAGTTTCCCTAGGGGAGTCTATGACAGCTGTTGAAAGTTGGGGTACCCTTTGAAAAAATTGCAAAATGTAACTCTGCTTTAAGTAGCATGTGAGGGGTCAAACTAGGGTTTTTTCATGATTCTGAATCCATTGCAAGCATTTGTGTTGCACAAAAAAACACTCCTTGGGCTAAAAACAGCTATAGCCACTTTTCCAGGTCATTACAAACCATTGTTTGTGTAAAAAAAAGAGAATCGTTCAAATGGTGATACAAGTGTGACATTTGGTACAAATCATCGTTGGAGGTCACTCTTCGATTTAAGAAACTGGGCCACTCGTAAATTTCAACATATCTTTGCCTATACTTTTGTGAGGTCAATCACCAAATCACCAAATCAAAAAATGGCACTCCCATTGTATGTTGTTGAACATTTTCAAACACAAGTTGATAACCATCAAAACATTTCAAAAACACGCCATACAGCTGTGCATGCTCACAGACAAACTCAGGGATTAAAGCAAAAGAGAATCTCATGTTTTAAATGTTTTCCCCATCTGGTTCTGTTTTCTGTGTCTACCTCTGTGACTGCATGTCCTCTCTCCCTGCATCCTTAAACCTCCTCTTTGGCCTTCCTCTTTTCCTTTTACCTGGCAGCTACATTTTCAGCATCCTTCTCCCACACTGTACCTCTCATCTCTACTATCTTAACCTTGGCTCTTTTGCGTTATCCAAAAACCTTCTAATCTGGGCTGATCCTCTAATTTAGTCATTTCCTTCCTTTTCACTCCAAATGAAAATCATAGCATCCTGCCACCTCATTTCCAGATAATTTTCTCCCTTCTTGGTGACCAATTTCTCATTTTCTTTACCTAGCCTTTGCCACCTCTCTCTTCCCCTTACTCATCCTCCTGCCTACTTTCTTCATCTCTCTGGCTGCCTTCCTTATCTCCTCCCTGAGCTCCACACAGCATTGTTCATTCTTCATCTTTCACCATTAGATTTTTTTCTCTGTCTTCACACCCATAATCAGTTCTCAGCACTTAACATAGGACTCAGCTACTCATACACTGAGCTGACGGTGCCCGAGATCAAACCTATATGACCTTATGGTCTAAAGGCGAGAACTCTACCAACTGAGCTACCCGGCCACATATGCTCTTGCTCATCACTCTGTCTCACCTTCTCTTCAACTCAACCTGTTCATATACTCTTCCTTGGATTATATCTATACCATTTCTCCTCTCGTCCACCCCATGGTTAAACCCCCTCCAAAACTCATGGCATTGCCCATTGAGATTAATAATCTCTTTTAGAAGGGAGACCTGGGCTAAAAGCTATAATGGTGAAATGTTTCCTAAAATGTGCAAGAAATATAGATATGACTTGTTGATTTGGCGGCCATCTTGAAAAATTATGCCATATTGGATTTTCTTTTTTGAAAAAGGAAAAGAAAACGCATAGCCTATGCAATGAGCTGGAAAGGTGGGCTTGGCCAAGGAGTGGTTTTGGTGCAAAACAAAAGCTTGCAATGGATTCAGAATCATGAAAAAAAACTAGTTTGACCCCTCACATGCTACTTAAAGCAGAATTACATTTATTAAATGTTTCCCGCATAAGGTTAAGGGTACCCCAACTTTCAGCAGCTGTCACAGATTCCCCTATAGGGAAACTGAATTTCAGTCTTTGTGAGCTGTGTTACTAGACACCTTTACAAACACATTGGTGAAGACATTTCTTGGTAAGCAATTTATTCCCAGATTGGACATTTTTCCTGATAATATTCCCTAACTATTTTACCTCCTGAGCCACTGCTGCCCTAGTTAGTTATTTGGATGGTTAGTTAGTTGGTTAGTCGGTTAGTTGGTTGGTTAGTCAGTTGGTTGCAAGGTTAGTTTGTAAGTTGGTTAGCCACTTGGCAGTTAGCTAGCAACTTGCTTAATAACTTAAACAGCCAGCTAAAAAGATTCACGCACACACATGCACATATATGCACCCACACGGGAATATCAACTAAATGCAAATATATTTTGGCAAATACATGAATAACACAACTACTTTTAATTACAGAAGACACTGAATTCAGTGTTGAACCGCTCAAGTCACACTCAGGCGGTGGTGTCTTGGGGTTGGGATAATGTAAGGCATTCAAGCACTCACATCAGAAAATGTATACTGGCTCTAGGCTGACCACATCATACTTTTCTACAAATAAACTTTTGGTCACCTGGGCGAAGCTCAAAGGAACGAGCCAGATGGAGAGGATCAGAGGTGATGGATGGAAGAGCAGACAGAGAGAGAGAAAGAGAGGAGAGAGAGAAAGGAGAGCTGGAGAGGGAAAATGAGTTAATGATTGGTAGATGCCCATGTGACTGAAGAGTCAAGACGTGGCAGTGATGGGGTATGGAGAGAGAAAGGAAGGAAGGGATGGAGGAAAGGATGGATGGATAGATGGCGAGATAGAGGGACACATGGAGACAGCAGAGTGACAGAGAGAGAGAGACAGCAGGGAAGGGATTGTGGGAATAATCTTGGTCTGCTCTGCTGAATGTTTAAACAGGTGGCAAACACACTCGCACGCTCGCACATACGCACGCACACACTTGCGCACACACAGTCACTCTGTCCTGTCCAGTAAGGCTGGCCAGCCCTCTACAGTTTTCATGACAATTCAAGCAAGAGCTGCAGAGCTGCACACGTGCGTGCGTGCGTGTGTGTGTGTGTACTTACTGTACAGTACAACAGTTTGCATTATCTGTGTGTGTGTGTGTGCGTGTGCGTGTGCGTGTGCGTGTGTGTGTGTGTGTGTATGTGTGTCAACCCACTATAGCAATCTGGTAATATCAGGCTACATATCACTTCAATATGATATAAATGAGTTAATGTGAAGTGAAATAAAAAATAACAGTGTAGTCCTCCGAGCATTAGCCGAATTTGGCTAATAGTTAGCTTAATATTGTTACTAACAGACTGTTTTTAGCCAAACGCGGTAATGTCCGCTCTCCATTAGTTATCGACGCAAGTCGCGTCATTACTCCCGTAATTTTCATGTATTGTACATCCCAAAATAAAATGTATTAACCATGCTATGGTGCTGTAATGACTTAAAGTTTTCGCAACATAATACTGTGTCTTTTTCACTGGTCTTGGAAAGGAGGATCGCTTCCGCATTTTCTTCTTCGTTGGTCTAAACACGGTTGCCAGATTTTTGAGAGAGAAATAAGCAGGTCAATGAAAACAAGCCCAAAGATTTAAGTGACTATTAGGCTACATGAGGTCGCTTATAATTAGTATACATGGCAACACTAGTTAGAAACAAAACATGATTCATGAAAATAGCAGATCTACAAGCTCACAACGCGTCGCCACCATGTGAGCTGGTAGATCTGCTATTTTGTATTTTGATTGAATACTTTATTTAGAAAATATATTAATGAAACCAAATGGACCCATTTGGGTATTTTTTTCATGTAAGCCAGTAGTGAAAAGGGCAAGGGTTTCAAACAGTGAAATTAAAAGACAAGTTGTGAGCTTCACTCACAACTTGGGAATATTCGCATGCCAATACTGAATAGTGATTACTATAATAATATGTAATTTCATTTTACTTAAGCCTTTTGTCTATTTTATATTATATACTGTTAAATTGTATCATATTGTATGTGAACTCAAAATGGCACTGTTCGTCTCTGTCTCTGACTGTCTGTTTTGTCAGAAACACAGTCTCACATAAAAACACAACACACACACCCACACAAAAAAAACATGTTTTTGGAGCGTGTTATTTTAAGAGCAGTGTTCCATGTTGAAGGCTGAAGTCCATTATCAGTCTCACACTGAGTCACCAGGGAGCAGGTAGCTCTTCACAGAAACACTTCACAGAAGTGTGTGTGTGTGTGTGTGTGTGTGTGTGTGTGTGTGTGTGTGTGTGTGTGTGTGTGTGTGTGTGTGTGTGTGTGTGTGTGTGTGTGTGTGTGTGTGTGTGTGTGTGTGTGTGTGTGTGTGTGTGTGTGTGTGTGTGTGCGCGCGCGCGCGCAAGTGAGCGTCCATTTTAGTGTTCCTTCTGATCACACTTACTTACTAATGCTTTCCGTCTATCCAATGTACCATTGTGAGGAAGATGAGGTGGAATTAGGAGACAGAGAGAGAGAGAGAATTTGACAGTTTGCTTGGAAGACACGTGGAATGTTTTAACAACTCAGCATGCTCGGCCTCATGACACTAGAACATCGCAACTTGTACATGTGAGTAAGTGTGCATGCATGCATGAGTGTGTGTGTGTGTGTGTGTGTGTGTGTGTGTGTGTGTGTGTGTGTGTGTGTGTGTGTGTGTGTGTGTGTGTGTGTGTGTGTGTGTGTGTGTGTGTGTGTGTGTGTGTGTGTGTTAGTGCGCATGTGTATGTATGCATATGTATGCATATATATTTGTGTGCGCACACAATCTAGATCAACAGATGGTACCAGCTTTGTGACAGTGTGACTGTGTGTGTGACTGTGTGTGTGTGTGTGTGTGTGTGTGTGTGTGTGTGTGTGTGTGTGTGTGTGTGTGTGTGTGTGTGTGTGTGTGTGTGTGTGTGTGTGTGTGTGTGTGTGTGTATGTGTGTCATGTCTTACACAATGAATATTACATGTGTGCGTACGTGTGAATCACAATCATTCTCAGACAGAAATAGCTTCTCCATCAACACTCTTAATCATTAAAATACATCGTAATAAATGTAACAATTACTATTTTGGGACACCACAACATGTTTGATCAAAACCTTGTTCTATGCAAGTCTTCCCTACTCTGTCTCCCTCTCAGCTTTCCTAATATCTGTCTCTCCTACACTGTCTCCCTCTCAGTGTTC
>NC_139945.1:16487351-16517351 GCF_963454915.1 Gymnoscopelus microlampas | reverse complement strand
CGGCCTCAGATCTTAATGGGTTAAGTGGTTAACTGAGAAGAGCAGTAAGAAAGCTGATAGGGGAGACAAGTGCATTCTAGAGGGGAGGGTGGGGGAGGAGAGAGCTCTGGAGGGACCAGTGTCTCAACCGCTTCCTCTGTACATAGCTCAATAGCTGATGATGAGTGTGGAACTGTAATCAGTCATTTGAAACTGTCTACTAAGGCATGCTTTGTATCCCCATAGCCTATGGTTTTCAACCATTTTCATATCAAGGTCAATTACTGTATGTATTCGGCATTTGAGCCACAGGCCACCATTTGATGAGATTTAACCCATCTCAGACCTAAAACGTAGAATATTTTGTTGTCGTTGGATAAGATTTTGTCCACAATTCCATGCTGTATCGATGTGGTACCATAGGAGAGATAACAGGTAAACGTTGATCAAAATAACAATTCTTTAATTAAGTAATGCAGATGTTTGACGATAATTTAACTCTTGAGAGTGTGAAATTAAACCAAATGTCCATTGGTTTCATTTTCAAAATGATCTAGTAAGGGTCCATTTGGTTACCAACTCTCCATCATTTAGCTGGGGACCACCTGGAACCCCCCCAAGGACCACTGGTTGAGAACCACTGGCCTACAGAGATGGGATTCAATTCAATTAGGTTAGGACCCTAAGTTTGAACTTGAAATAGCTTGAAGTACACCATGCTGACAGTCAAGGTTCACGTTTCAAGGCTTCTTTATTGTTACGTCTTGTGAACAGGTACATACAGTACTGTAAGGGTACAAATCTTTTGTTCTGGTTCCTCAGACATTGTAGCAGACTAGCAGCATTCAAATAATATGGTATTACTGTAGCATTTCCCAAGCTTATCTGGCCAGATCGTTCATATGACAAATTGGAGGCGGGACAATGAGGCGGAGCTAAAGAGACAAGGAAACAACTGGGGGAGACAGAAAGGACAGCCCAAAGCTGTGTTCGTTGGAGAAGTGTCGTAATGGCCTATGGTCCACTGGAGCCAAGTAAGGCATGTGAAACCTCTTCAGATTTAAAATATGCCTTATTTCTTTCGGCCTGGGTATTGTTTGGAAATGAGGAGCATTCTGCAACATAAAACAAAGCAGGACAAGATGGTTTCAGCATAATGATCAATCAATCAAGGACAGCATATTGTACATAGAAGGTACTGTTGTCCTCAGTCCAAAACAAAGAGCCATATTCAGAATCAGATTTCCTTTAACCCAATTGCATAGGAACCGCCAGAATATGATGATCTTAAGTGCAATCAGAGATTGAGTAAATGGAACATAATTACCTTAAGCTCGGTCAGACAAAATGCACATAAGCATATGAAAGACGAACCAATCAGCAATGAGATAACCTTTGTTCTGTTTTAGAGGGACATCAGCAGCAGCTGGTGGTTGTGTGTCTGCTGAGCAGGCCATGTCATAATGTTAACAGATATTAACCCTGTGTGTGTGTGTGTGTGTGTGTGTGTGTGTGTGTGTGTGTGTGTGTGTGTGTGTGTGTGTGTGTTTGCGTGTGCGTGTGCGTGTTCGTGCGTGTGCTACTTGACATTTCAACCTGACTCTAATTGAATAAATATGGAGTTTCAAGAACTAATTGAGTTGATGTGAAGAACCCTTGGTTTGATTGGATATGCGCAAATCAGGCACGCACACACGCACTCACGAACGTGCACGCACGAACGAACGCGCGTGCACACACGCACGCACGCACGCACGCACGAACGCACGCACACAGCTATGATTATTGTGATTATCGACTATGAACTATGCCAAATGCAATGTTTGTTTCGGTCAGTGCAGCAGTACAGGGACAAAGCATTGATTAAACAATAAAGAAAGGAACATAGACATACACAGTACCCATAATTCTATGGTGGTTTGTTAGAGCACCGGTCAGCTCTCTCTCTCTCTCTCTCTCTCTCTCTCTCTCTCTCTCTCTCTCTCTCTCTCTCTCTCTCTCTCTCTCTCTCTCTCTCTCTCTCTCTCTCTCTCTCTCTCTCTCTCTCTCTCTCTCTCTCTCTCTCTCTCTCTCTCTCTCTCTCTCTCTCCCTCTCTGTTTGTCACCCCCCCCCCTCTCTCTCTCTCTCTCTCTCTCTCTCTCGCACAGATAATTCAAATCTTCCTTGACCTTCACGCAGCAATGACAGCTGGACTTCAGAGTGGGAAAGGAATGCCATTCACTTGCAAAATAATGACAGCCCAGTTTACTCTGCCAGTCACTGAAACAGGTAGCCAAGCATACAACCACTGGACGGCTTTTCAACCAACTCAACAGTTGCTTTTTCCAATTCACACGTTTTAGAGGCTACAATTATGTGCACGTGTGAAAGACGTTACAGTGGGAATTAGAATTCATAAATGGCATTTAGAAATGAAAGTTAATTAAGCACGTAATAAGTAATTACATGAGCGATCCAATTTAAATGGTTGATGGGTAAAAGCCCAGCATTTCTCTGTCATACATGACCATACTGGGCCCTGGAATCTAATTATGCAAGAGTGATTAGTGTTGTATCTAATCTAAATGCCTGCATTGTGGCACTGACCCCTTATACTAACTGGTTCACTGTAATGTCAGGAAACTAGGCATCTTTTCCGATCCCTATAGAAACAGCATCAGTGAAATGTCTATATTTTTTATCGTGTATGTATGTCCATCTTACTACCATTAAACACTCTAACCCCTGCATCACAACATTGGGCATGCCATTATATGCAGAAAATAATTGTTGCCTGAGGAAGAGTTGTGACTCAAACATATTGCAGAGTAGTCTGTATATTGTTATTAAGCCTTGTGTGTGTTTGTGTGCCTGGATAAATGCTGCAAAGGATACATAATAAGGTATTCAAGTTGTTTTTTTTGGATTATAAAGTGGTCTCCCAAGTTACTACACTTCTTTTGTGTGTCACAAAAGTAATCTTTTCAAAATGTTGAGAAAATAGCAGCAACAAGTCACAATGCATTGTGAGCTTGTAGATCGACACTTTTCATACTATTGTTTTTTGTTTGTGTGTGTGTGTGTGTGGTTAAGAAGTGTTTAACCCATTAAAACCGGGAAAGCATCCGTGTCATTTTAGATGTTTGTGAAATACACGCTCACAGCGCATCACTTCGTGCTGCGCTGCAAGCTTGTACATAGCTTGTGCTATTTTTGAACATTTTTGAAAAATCTCGAAAGTCTGAAAACTACTGATTTAGAAGGCATTTTGTAGAATCAGCCTCAGGTGTTAATGGGTTAAGTGGTTAAAGTGGCTGTGCTTAGGATTTGGACAGTGGTCCTTATGTCTTAACCATACAGTGGTGGCACAGTAAAAACTATGATAGATTTGTTCCTATTTTGCTATAGTGTCCCACCACACAGCAGCACAGCACTGCAGAGTACAGGACTGTACACGGTGTACCATCTCAATAGACTGTGTCTGCATGGCTGTTTGGTCCAAATGGATACAGCTGTATGGACCTGAGCGGCAGGGGACAGGCAGAGCTCTGTGCCAGCCTGGCCGCCAGCTAACAGGCTGTGTGTCCTTGGTCCCGTGGCTGGGCACAGTACCTATACCTACCGCCTGTCACACCAAGGTAATAGGTCCGCTGACCTTGAGTTAATTAAGACCGGGAACGCATCTGTGTCATTTTAAGATTTCTTTGGCTATTCAAAAATAGCCGATATACAAGCTCATAGCGCGGCACCGAATGACGCGCTATGAGCTTGTAGATCTGCAATGTTTTTTAAAAATCGTGGAACATTTGTGCAAATCTTGAATCTTGAATATATATATGTTTTAAAGCGAACATTTTTTAACTCCGATCTATGCTTCTGGGGGTCCCTGGAACAACATATTTTGAGATGGGGGGTCCGTGGCTGAATTAATTTCATTTTGGGGGTTCTTGACATGGAAAGGTTGGAGCACCACTGATATATCAACATACAGTTAGGATTTAGAAAACATTTTTAGATATGTATTTGGCCGCGGACCCCCATCTACAAGCTCATAGCGCGGCACTCGTGCCACGCTATGAGCTTGTATATCTGCTATCTTTTGAATAGCCAAATAAATCTAAAATGAGACACAGATGCTTTCCCGGATTGAATGGGTTAAAAACGGAAAGAACGCAGTAACTCCGAAGAGTTGACAAATGTAACAAAATGGACCTGTAAGGGTCCATTATGGTTCCATTTGTCAACTCTGCAGCGTTAAATGAAATCTATGGATTTTGCTGTGATGGGACAGAGCGGGGGAAAATAGAGCATGTGACCACGATAACACAACCCAACCGTTGGCATTGTGGTAAACAGTAAACACTCATCACACTATATCACCGCCGGGGAACCAGCGACCTATTGTTTGATTGGGGTTTTCCATCTTTTTCTTCTCCATCTGTTTTCTCTGAATTAATATCTGTTTCTACATCATTCACTATCTCTTTCTCCGTTGTCTAAGACTGTAATATCAGCCACACTATTACGATCTGACACAAACCATATATCTGTACTGGAACGAGCTTAGAGTTAATTAGAACAATAGAGGATTAACGACGTGATATGATCTAGTTTTTTCCATGGTATATTAGAGCATTTGTAAAAACTGCAACAAGCTGTTAGTTCAAAGTGTTCTTGTAATTGATTAAAACATATTATGGACTGGGAAACAATGTTGGCTGCACATGAGTGCAGACAGTTACTTAGTGTGTTCTCTTTTGATCAAGAAACTATCATTTGGTGCAGTGGGATTCAGATAACATCCACTTTTTCCATCTATCTTCTAGTAGCCGATCTGTCTCACCTGTCTGCCAGACATGCAGTCAGCGGGATGGAGGTAGTGCTTGTTTGTATTCCCACCTCTGAGGAGTGGGTGTTAGGTTGTGGACTGCTCACAATAACTGTCCCTGTAAGAGGACTGAAACGAGCGTTCCCCCGAGTTCTCAAAAGATAAGTGCATGCAGAGGGAATGGGGATAGACTGTCGTCTAGCATTGTTGACAATAGATAGACAATTGACAATTTAGGCATTTAGCAGACGCTCTTAATCAAGAGCGATTTACAGTAAGCAGTAATACATCAAATGCATAAAAATAGTAATCTAGGATCATAAGTAAACCAAGAACTTATCATCAGTGTAAGCAGTATGATATAAAAAAAATCGATACTCTGTACATTGAAACTATACACACTAGGATGCCATGTCTACAAATGACCTGGCATCTGTCTTCATAACATGCTATTTGTACACATGCTGTGTATGTTGGTACACTGTAGCCACTAGAGTGTACCAGCGTACCAACTATAAATAAACGCTCCGGGTGAGGGGGGTAAACAACACTATTTCTGAAGAACAGGGAGGGTAAACAGCATTTACCAGAGTTCACCCTCCACTACACCCTGAACACAACACAACGCAATGCAACGCAACGCAATGCAAAGCAACGCAACGCAACAAAACGCAACAAAACTGGCAGGTGTTCAGGATGAGAAAAGACAGTGAAAGTCTTAGATCAGGCTGTGTCTTCTCATGCAGGAAAGTTGAGAGAGTTCACCTGCTCAATGTTCAAGCTCTTACAGTGTACTGTTGGTCTGTCCTCTAGACTTCTGCTCAGCTTATTTAGCCTCCTCCATTACTGTAAGTCTAATTACAGGTCTATACCTGCCATTAGACTCAAAAGTACCATTCAAAGCTAGGCTTGTCACTGAAGCGTGGAATAATATCAAATTAGACACCTCAACGGTACTGGTAGACTAGAGTACAAGATTGTGCATGCGTGCGAGAGATAATGTGCATGTTGATGGGCGTGTGTGTGTGTGTGTGTGTGTGTGTGTGTGTGTGTGTGTGTGTGTGTGTGTGTGTGTGTGTGTGTGTGTGTGTGTGTGTGTGTGTGTGTGTGTGGGTGGGTGGGTGGGTGTGTGTGTGTGTGTGTGTGTGTGTGTGTGTGTGTGTGTGTGTGTGTGTACAGTGTATGTGTGTGTATGTGTGTGTGTGTGTGTGTGTGTGTGTGTGTGTGTGTGTGTGTGTGTGTGTGTGTGTGTGTGTGTGTGTGTGTGTGTGTGAGTTTTTCTTCAAATGACTCCATTGCAGCCAAGTTAATGTGACTATTAACACTGGGTGAAAAAGGTGATATACCTGGATACGTGGGCAAGGCATACACCCACCAAACATAAATGATTGGTGGAAGTATTTCAATGAATGCGGGAGATGACTGTTTACCTTAAAATGCCTTTAAGATACCTGGATATGCGTCTCTCTTTTCTCTGCTAGGGAATCTCCCTTACATATGTAAATTAGAGGTTTGTTCAAACAATGGGAGGTGTGGGGTTCAGAGTGGGGGGGGGGCTCAGAGAGAGAGAGAGAGAGAGAGAGAGAGAAACAGTGAACCAAAGTTGCATTGTGACATTCAAGGAAAAGCTAATACAAATATTTTAAAAAAAAAAAGTGTTCTTAGGTCTTGCATAGGTGAGCAGTGTTAGTTTACAGAAAGGACATACTAATAAAGCATGACACACACACACACACACACACACACACACACACACAGAGAGAGAGATCAGAGTGCAGTCTTGGAGAAAACTTTAGCTACTAGTTACTTTGCAGATATAAATGATTACATTATAAAACATACATTAACCACTTTAGCCTTATTTTATACCTAGGCTATTTGAAAATAGCCGATCTACAAGCTCACAACGCGTCGCGTTGTGAGCTTGTAGATCGGCTATTTTCAAACATTTTAGTACTTGAACACATTTTGATACCAATACTTTTGTACTTTTACCAAGTACGTTTAAGGGTCATTAAATGGTTAAAATTATATCACAAACAAGGCTTACTTTATGTGTGTTTTCGTGTGTATTTTGGGGGGTAGAGATTTACATGCAGGCACAACATTTGCATGAAAGGTGTTGATGGGTTCAGTGGCCCTATTGTCTCAGGTCTCTCAGACAATAGGAGCTCCACCTCTATCACCATATTAACCACTTTAGCCCTATTTTATACATAGGCTATTTGAAAATAGCCAATCTACAAGCTTGTAGATCTGCCATTTTCAAACATTTTAATACTTTCACTTTTGGTACTTTAAGTATATTTTGATGCCAATACTTTTTTTAAACTTTTACTCAAGTAACATTTTGAACACAGGCCTTTTACTTATGTTTATATTTTGTTTGTATTTTTATATTGTGGTATTGCTACTTTTATTTAAGTAAAATAACTGAGTACTTCTGCCATCACTGCCAAAAATACAGGTTACCACCAGTCATGTGGTTAATAAACTATTTAGTTTGTTTTCTAGTCTAGGCCCAGTAGTGCTCAAAAGAACAAAATGTAATGGACTTTTCTTGTAACAAGTAAGAGCATTTCTACATTACACTATTGATACTTTTACTTAAGTATAAAATGTCAGTTCTTTTTTTGTGCTTGTTGTTTAGTGCAAAGCATTAGTACCTCTACATAGTAACGTTTAACTTGTTAAAACTAACTAAACTAAGTAAATAGTTTATTTCCAATCTTTCTCTCTCTCTCTCTCTCTCTCTCTCTGACTGCCAACATTTAACATGCACATTCAAATGGTGGGGAGGGGAACATTTGTGTCTATCCAATCAGATGTGTCCAAACAGAGTTTTCAAACATTTGAACTGTTTGGGCGGTTGGGTGAATTCATTCTTCTCAGCCATGTACTGCTGGCCTGTTGGTGTTTTTGGACTAGCTTTGTAAATGGTAAGCTGCTATTTTATCTAATTGTAAATCATTAGTAGGTTATACTGTTTATTGTATTTACTTTGATCAGTACTCTACAGTCTGTTTGATCAGTTGTAGGCTAGTGTTCCTTTACCTGTATGAGTTCAGATTGTTTTAAAACATGTGGCCTAGTCAAGTAGCTAGTCAATTCATATGCCATGATTTAATTTGTCAGCATAATGCAGTATAGTAAAATACACAGACTTTATACATTTTAGTAACTAAAGTTGGATTGCTTTGTAGTTTGTCTTTACTGTGGCTATATTGAATACAATGGCAAAGCATTGCTTCATCCCACTAACCCCTAAAATGATATTTGCAGGGAGAATTCCATTGATTTCCCCACTGTTGACGAGGAAGTTTTATAAGGTACTACACACCCACACTCTTCATTTAACTTTTTTTTTGTGCACTCCTGTTTCAGTTGAAGTTTACTGAGTTGTAATTGCTGTTATATTATTTTACAGTTGTTGGCACCCAGCGGTACATGTGTGAGGACCTTTCGGAGTTTTAACAGGTAATCTCCAGAATAAATTGCAATTTGCAGGACAATGGCTTGGTTTTCAGCAGAAGATTCAGCAGACAGTCAGCAGGCAATACACACACACACACACACACACACACACACACACACACACACACACACACACACACACACACACACACACACACACACACACACACACACACACACACACACACACACACACACACACACACACACACACACACACACACACACACACACACACACACACAGTAGTGTGGTAGAGTGTGGTAATTGTATTAACGCGTTCCGGTTTCAGTGGTTTTGTGGTTTAATTGTAATTCTTTTTTTCTTCTTCTGTTTTTCTTCAAGGCTTCAAGGACTGCCATTTTGGATCTTCAGCCCTCCAGCAGTCCAAAGTTCAGGAGATCATCTCCAAAACCTCATACCAAACGCTGCATTCTCCAGGACCCAATGCTTGAGGACACAGAGCAACTCCAAAGATGGACTTCCATTTTGGATCTTCAGCCCTCCAGCAGGAAGAAGTTCACAAGATCATCTCCAGGACCTTGTACCAAACGCTGTGTTCTCCAGGACCCAATGCTTGACGACAAAGAGCTTGAGGACTATGTTTTTAGTGCAAACATTTTAACTCAAATCTTTGCTTCTGGGGTCCCTGGAACAAAATATATTTCTTTATTTTCTGTATTTCTTCCTGTGGATTATACCAGGGACACATGACTTGGATTTAGCTCTTCCTTGGACCCAGCCACCGTGGATTACATGAGTAGCCTACAAGTGACTTTGTTTTCCTTTTCCCGCTATTTTTCTTTGCTCTTCTTCATGTCACTACTTGCTGACTATATGTCAGTCTATGTGGATTATGCGGTCGACACACACTGACATTTTGCACCGTAATCCTGTGTATAACGCACTGACTTTTAACTTTTTTTTCCAAGCACCTTAACTAACGTCCATAAGTATATCATGCACAGTATACATTGCTGCTATGTTCATGCACATATCTTATCTCAGGTACTAGTGTGAGTATATAGACACAAATTTCACCCACTTTTTTTTATTAAACCTGTGATGTGACAATAAACCTGATTCTGATTCAGAATATTTGAATATATATTTTTTAGAGTGAACATTTTTAACTCAAATCTTTGCTTCTGGGTCCCTGGAACAAAATACTTTTCTTTGAAACAGTTTACCTTATCTGTGTGCTCCTGTTCCATTGTTTTGTATACATTTGTTTTTCTTGATCAATAAACATAATTACATGAGTTCTGCCTATGTGTTTTTCTATATTGTTTGTGTGTGTGGATATATATATATATATATATATATATAAATTAGTGCAGGTAGTGGGGGGGAACTATAAACCACCCCTCCCATTGGGGGTGGGGGGGGGGGGACAAGCCACAGCCCCTGGGGGGGGGGGGGGGGGGGGGCTATAAACCACCCTTCCCACTGAGGGGGGGGGGTATAAACTAGGGGGTTTATACAAGAATTAGCATGCAGAATGTGGGGTGGGTGGGTGGGGTTATAAGCCACAGCTTCCAATCAAATGTAGTTTTCTGCACATGCTCAGAAGTGGTTGGGGTGGAAGGGTGAGAGGGGTGGGAGGGGTGGGTGTGTGAGGTCCTTGCTGGCAGACATGCAAATGAAGGTCTCAGAAATGGTACATACGCCTGAATATGTGGGAGGTATGTGGGAGGTGGTACATTAATGAATGAGGGCAGCATACACACACATACTCCCTTAAGTATCAGGGGTATGCCTGAGGGATACCCTCCCAAAATCATTGCTTTTCACCCAGTGTAAGTGTCCATTAGAGTAACACACACAGCCACTGGGGCACACACACACACACCCACCCCCACCCACCCACCCACCCACCCACCCACCCGCACGCACGCACGCACGCACGCACGCACGCACGCACGCACGCACGCACGCACGCACGCACGCACGCACACACACACACACACACACACACACACACACACACACACACACACACACACACACACACACACACACACACACACACACACACATTATGCTAATAGCTAGCATATTAAAAGGTATTGCTTATTCTATAGTAAGTTGGTGTTAAAATGAGTCCGATGAGTCTTTTATGAGCACCCACGTAAACACATGTAACCCGTGTTTGAGTTTGAAAGCCAGACATAAGCTATCTGCTGGTCAATGTAGAAAGATCTCTCTATCTCTCTATCTCTCTATCTATCTATCTATCCATCTTACAAAAACACTTGTTATTTTCCCAAGCACAACAGTGCTGAGGTTTGTAACTAGAACGTTTATAAAAGCATCCAAATCTGTGCGTTTTTCTATCTCATAATTGTGCAATCCATTTTAAAACTGTGACATAACCTAGGTATGATTTATTACCAAGCTGGCAAGAACTACAGTATACATAACAAAATGAATTAGGGTGCACACTTGCAGTACATGCAGAGAAATCTCTAGAATAGCTCGTGCACGACTTTAATACAACACAGCCTCACAAAAGTCATTAACAGTAATCAATCTTAAACACTGAGCAATCCATCTTCCTGTAGAGCCTTTCTAAGCCAGCGGTGGTGACTAGGAGAATGTCCTGTGATCTGAAAATCACACGTTAAGTCAGGATTACATTTTGAGGATGGTTAGAGGGTAGTCATTTTCTTAACCACTTAAGCCTTATGGTTTGTATGGCAAATAGCAGCAAGATTATAACTTGTATATAACGTGTAGAAAAAAGAAGGAAGGACACATTTGGAAATGTCAGGAAAATGTTTGGTTACATAATTTTTGTATTGTTAATTGTGATATTATCAAACATAAATTGCAAGAGGCAGAGGCATGGATTTCCACCAGATCCCCCTGGATTAAAGCCCTGCCCTGGACGGTTAATCTCCCACCTGCCTGAAACCATTGCGGGAATGGTTTCATGTCTGACTGCCTGCAGTTAATTTCTGTTGGCTGCTCCCACTGGAACAAAAATGTAAGTGCTGTTTAGTCCTGCATAATATCACGGTATCATCGTCTATAAATTGCATAATCACGTACTATTTCCATTGGGACCGAAAAACATTTCAAACAAAATAACAAGAATGAGCATGCTCGCTAGAGGTGGGCTACCTGAACCGAAACCCGTCGGGGTATACCACTTTCACTGTTTTCACTGACGGACCAATCAAAGGAACTGCTGCAGAGTTGTGCATGTACGGCAATCAATTATGGGAGCTATAAATATACAGTAGAGCCGCGCTTAATCGTCGCGCCATATGCGCAATGACAGTGGGCTCGTCGTTGTGACAGAGACAGCAATATCTTTTTTTATTAAATTGTTAAATTGTGATATTATCAAACATAGATCAGTCTACATTCCCCAAAAGGAAATGCATGGAAATGGATTCAGTCTGACCAGAAGCTGAGATAAAACATATCCCCACCGGCCATAAAAGTTAATGACTGGAGTTGGAGAAATCAAAAGCAGAGTGATTGAACCCCCCCAACCCCCCATCTCCCCAAGCAAATCAAACCCTGTGTTGAACACCCGGTTCATGTGGAGGGTCAGAATATGCTGTAGCATGTCACTGATGTAAGTGGAAAGACAACAGTTAATGTTAAGGGTGCCCTAAAGCAACAAACTTAACCCACCAACTAACCATAACTATGGTGACAATCAACCAAATACGCCCCAAATGTCCCCGAAGTTGTGGGAAACCAATCAGGGCCCAGTACACAAATATGGGGCGGGTTTATCACCAGGGGGTTATTTTTTTTATCAGCCCCTTGGAAACGCATGTTTCACACAGAGATTCAAGACTAATATCTACGCAGTGATGTCCAATGCAGTGATGACGCAGTCTGTCCAACTATCCGAGAGAGGAGAACCACCCTTTGCAGTTAGTGTGAGACGCTCATGGGAATAATTACAACATGAACAGGTAGACAGGACAAAATGTTACGGCTGAAATGTTAGTTTCAGAATTCTTACATTTTCCTCCACCGAGCTGGCAATATAACGGCTGTTTTTCCAAATAAGACCATGCTGTTGTGTAAATCACTCCCTTGTTGTCAAGATCGCAAGTAACAAAACTTTAAGCAATTTTATTCTTTCTCTCATTCGCTAGAGCTCTTTTTCCTCATGCACACGCACACACGCACACATGCACACACACACACACACACACACACACACACACACACACACACACACACACACACACACACACACACACACACACACACACACACACACACACACACACACACACACACACACACACACACACACACTCACACACAAATTATGCTAATAGCTAGCATATTAAATATATCTATATATATCAAAAACACTTGTTCATTTCCCAAGCACAACAACAGTGCTGAGGTTTGTAACTAAAACATTTATAAAAGCATCCAAATCTGTGAATTTAGGAGTTTCTCATAATTGTGCAATCCATTTTAAAACTGTGACATAACGAGAAGGCAGCATCGTAGACTACGTATAAGGACAGCCTACACATTTACTTCACAGAATACTGACCATCCATTGCTGCTTCCACTTGCCTCTCCCACATATTCTCTCACAAAATAAAAAAATCACACCCTGTGTGAAGGAAGCGGTGCCTTTGGGGCGGGGCTTAACTCATTTCAGTTCGTCCCTATTGGTGGTCTGAGTCGACTTACCAAATTTGTACTTGGTAGCATGCTGCAAACTGGAATGATGGCTGTTTAAAGCCCAGCCAATGGGCAGACAGAGGGGGCGGGGCTTAAGTAATTACAGTTCGTCCCTATTGCTGGTTTTAGTCCATGTACAAAATTTGTACTCCGTAGCATGCTGCGAACTTGAGTTATGGCTGTTTGAAGGCCAGCCAATGGGAAGACAGAGGGGGCGGGGCTTCAGCAATTCATGCTGGTCCCTATTGGTGGTCTAAGTCCACATACCAAATGTGGACTTGGTGGCATGCTGCAAACTGGAGTTATAGCTGTTTAAAATCCCGTGCTCATCCCGTGCTCATACGGGCGCTGGGGGTCCCTGGACCCCTCTTTGATAACGTCAGCAAGTCATGCGCCTCGCTATTGGTGGTGTAAGTCCACATACCAAATTTGGACTTGGTGGCAGGCTTCAAACTGGAGTTATAGCTGTTTAAAATCCCGTGCCCTAAACGGGCGGACGGACATAGCATACGCGGGGGGTCCCTGGACCCCGCTTTGATAACTTCAGCAATTCATGCTCGTCCCTATTGGTGGTGTAAGTCCACATACCAAATTTGGACTTGGTGGCAGGCTTCAAACTGGAGTTATAGCTGTTTAAAATCCCGTGCCCTAAACGGGCGGACTGACATAGCATACGCGGGGGGTCCCTGGACCCCGCTTTGATAACTTCAGCGATTCATGCTCGTCCCTATTGGTGGTGTAAGTCCACATACCAAATTTGGACTTGGTGGCAGGCTTCAAACTGGAGTTATAGCTGTTTAAAATCCCGTGCCCTAAACGGGCGGACGGACATAACATACGCGGGGGGTCCCTGGACCCCTCTTTGCTAACTTCAGCAAGTCATGCTCGTCCCTATTGGTGGTCTAAGTCCACATACCATATTTGGACTTGGTGGCATGCTGCAATCTGGAGTTATAGCTGTGTAAAATCCCGTGCTCATCATCCCGTGCTGATACGGACGGACGGACGGACATACGGACAAAGTCAAGCTTAGAGCGGTTGGCACCGCTAAAAATAAATACACACTGCAGTTACTGTTATAGCAGAGACTGAGCATACGAGCAGGTTGAGTCTGAGAGACAAAAACATATAAAAAAGTATGTGCACATGCATGCTCATGTAACGCCCGGGATTCAAACCCCGGTTTCCCACGTGGAAAGCCAACATCTTAACCACTAATCGCTCGGGGGAGATATTAGACTTTTGGGCCATCAGGCTGAGGTAGTGAATCACTCTGTTACACGGACACAACTGGTCCGGCCCGCATGAAGTCACATTTTGCCTAATCCGGCCCATGACCTAAAAATGAGTTTGACACCTCCTATCTAGAATGTGTGCGTGAGAGAGAGAGAGAGAGAGAGAGAGAGAGAGAGAGAGAGAGAGAGAGAGAGAGAGAAGCTGGACCGCTTATCTCTCTCTCACAGTTCATCCCTTTTCTCATCAGGTCCACTACACACACTGAGTCCTTTCCTGTTTGTGTCAGGCCATACATAACTACACACTGTGTGTGACTTAGAGCTGTGTGTGTGGGTGTTCACAAGCCAGAGCGCTGCACGTGCATCTGCACACCATGACCCCACCACACAACACAACACAACACAACACACACGTTAATCCTGTTTGGTGGTCAAATTCTGCTCCGTTTGTCTGAGCCAATCAGCAGTGATCCTACCTCTTAGACGGGGCGGGCAGGCCTCCTCTTCTCCTCATTGGACGCGCTCCAGCGCTGGCGCTGGCGCTTATCTGGGTACACGTGCAAGGGCCTGTGGGAGGGCGACACCCACGCGGGTTGGACTGTGGGACCCCTGGAAGATGGGGCATTAGCGCCGGTCCTCGACGTCTGTCATTGGCTCAGCAGGAAGTCGAGTCCAGTCAAAACGCCAAAATCCTCCTACACAGGGCGGGGTGTGGGGAGGGGGGAGGGGGGAGGGGGGAGGGAGGATAAGAGGAGAGGAAATTAGTCATGAAGAAAGGAGACAAAGGAGAGGGCAGAGGAGAGGAGGGGAGGAAAGAAAATGAGAAGAGAAGAGAAGCCAAACCGCAAAAAACACCAACTGGTAAAATGACATGTTCCCATAATCAGCAAAGCCCATCACTCACTGACAGACTGGGAGAGAGAGAGAGAATGTGTGAAAAAAAGATTATGATTGAGAGAAAAATATGGAAAACACAGACAGACAGACAGACAGACAGACAGACAGACAGACATACAGACAGACAGACAGACAGACTGACTCACACATCAGACACAGAGCTGATGTGCTCTGTGCAGAGACACAGCGCCACTCAGGATACCTGCCAATTAATCACCTGCGGGTGAACAGATGCTGTATAGAGGAGAGAGGAAGGAGATACTACAAAAAAAAAATATATATATAAGTCTCATCGCGAGCAGCAGCCATGCTAGAATGAGCAAGGCAAGCAGCTGGTTTATAGGTTGAGGGATGTAGACAGACAGACAGACAGACAAAGAGAGAGAGGGGTGTGTGTGTGTGTGTGTGTGTGTGTGTGTGTGTGTGTGTGTGTGTGTGTGTGTGTGTGTGTGTGTGTGTGTGTGTGTGTGTGTGTGTGTGTGTGTGTGTGTGTGTGTGTGTGTGTGTGTGTGTGTGTGTGTATGTGTGTGTGTGTGTGTGTGTGTGTCCGCGTGTATGTTTGCGTGCGTGCGCGCATGCGTGCTTGTGGATGAGTGTCGTTCCCTCAGATCCGGGGAACAAACAGATGTTCGCGGGTACGATGGCAGCACTCCCGCTGTGCTGTTGGATGTCCTTACATGGTTTGGCACCATGCAGCTAGCTAACGCGCATCGCGTGCGTCATTCTAACAATCTCCGGGCACATATGGACACGTGCCGCGTTGCGATCAATAACAGCTGGGAGTGACATTGAATTCTCCACTCAGTTCTTCACTGTTACTGATGCCAGTGGTGGAAGTATTCTTATCTTTTTACTTAACCATATAGCATCCTAGCATCCCTATTCTGGCCCAAAGAACAAAGAGATATAGCATAGAGGGAAAAAAGTTGTTCGTCTACTTGGGGACTCTAAGTATGTAGGGTTTAAGTAGTTTATTTAAAGTACTGATACCACAATGTAGTAATGCTATGTACAAGTAGGCGTGGGTACTGTAACTCAGTGCCAGTATAGGGGGCGGGGTGACACACACATCTAGGGAGAGGTATGGGATACACTTGAACTGAGCAGAGCAATGCTCTCTGCATTTATACCATTATTTTGTGCTGAAGTTCATGGAATAGCAAGAAGAATGCTACCTCAGCATTTATACTGTGAATTCTTATGTCAATTATTTGTAATTATTTATATTTAGGTAGGTACGCTTTAAAATGTTAACAGTTGATATAAAATTGTTCAAATTTGCCTTGCCCCCCCCAAAAAAACTTTATACAACTGTCCTATGGTTTACCCTCCCCTCTTTGATGTTTTTTAGTCTGTCCCTCATTATCTCTCTTTCATTTTTCTCTCTCACCCACTCTACTTTTGGCTTTTATACCTTATTGTGTTTGTGCACCTTTTCATCCATTGCACCCTCAACCCAAGTCTCTCCGTTGTCCCACTATCCCAGAGAGAACTGTGAAAAATGTCAAATCATCCTAAACTAGAAAAAGTACGTTATTCTGGCCTCCTGGTGGCACTATAATAGGCCAATGTGAAAAGGGTGCCATTTATTCTTCTTTCACGGCAATCAGACACTGCATTCATGATTTGAGGCATTTTGTTCCAAAAATGTGTTTTGCTAAATTAGACCTGCTGGTGGCGCTATAACAGGCCAATGTGAAAAGGGTGGCATTTCTTCCTCGGCCTAGTGGGAATGTGCGTGTGAAAATTCATGGAAATCGCAAGCTGCGTGCATAGTTTGAGGCTTTTTGTTCAAAACGGACCAATCCTGCAAACTTTGGAAGCCAACCATAGGCAATGAGGATGGAATATGGGAAATCGGACAGATTTGTGTTGATCACATGACAGAGATGCTGTGTACCGATTTGCATGACGTTTGGATAAAATCTGTAGGAGTAATGTAAAAAAAATGGGGTTTACACAAATCAGCCTCCTGGTGGCGCTATAACAGGCCCATGTGAAAAAATTGGGGCAGAGGTTCTGAATTGGCATCCATGGAGTGTGTGTGCACAGTTTCGGAGCGACCGGGCGAACGGTGTCGGAGATTAGTTGGTAACACACAGACAGGACGGACACACACACACACACACATACACGGACGGACGGACAGGTGGCTAAACATACTCTCTCGCCATGCCTTTCGGCCCAGCGGAGACAATAATCTATATTCAGTAGATACAGGAGTATAGCTGATGCTTGACATTAGACTGAACAGTATTGACCAGAGGTCCTGTCCTTCTCTGTCTTCTAGTGCTTCTGAGCTGTCCATGGTGCTGATAGTGTACTGTAGTGCTCTCCATGGTCCTGAAATGGCAAGCTGTTATGGTTAGTCAGTCACTAGTCATGCATGGTAAGCCAGGCCACACTATAGTAATAGAGAGGCAAGAACTCACAACCCAGGTTTACCAGCTCCCCTCTCTTCCTGTCACAACAAACACCACGGCTGGACCATATGAATATTCAATTGTTAACCTTTAATATTCATCATTCACTTATGTCTGACTAAGAGCCCATGGAACTAGGCTCACATCCTAATCTAGCGTGACATCACATTGGTTACATGGTGAGTGAACACAGGGGTGATTGAATAGGTGACTGCCAGAGAAGCCAAGGGAATTTTCTGGGGTTATAAGCACATTTTCAGGTTGAGAAACATGTCAGCATTTCTGTAAAAAATAACGTTGGCAAATTCTTCCACCCCACCAGCGGACCCACCCACCCCCTTCCTAACTCAAATAACCCTGGCCTGGGAGCTCTCTGCCGCATCAATCTGGCAAGACCCCCGGACAGCACTTATTGCCATTGTCGGATGCCCCCCCTCTCTCTCTCTCTCTCTCTCTCTCTCTCTCTCTCTCTCTCTCTCTCTCTCTCTCTCTCTCTCTCTCTCTCTCTCTCTCTCTCTCTCTCTCTCTCTCTCTCTCTCTCTCTCTCTCTCTCTCTCTCTCTCTCTCTCGCTCTCTCTCGCTCTCTCTATTAGTCCCTTGCTACCCCGTGGGCTGTAAAATAGATATACCGCTCACAAATGTGTTGAAATGTATTTCTTCTGGACCCTGGGGAAAGTTTAATTTTAGTATCAGTGAATAGGGCTGGAGCAGGGCAGGGAATTGAGTTTTTTTTATTTTTTTTAGATGTAGCTGCAATATTTCCCCTACCATAAAATGCTGGAATGATCAAAATGAGATCTTGAAAAGCCGTTACCAAAACAACTTTAGTTTCCCATTAACTTAAAAGCCCTTGCCAAAACATCTTTGGTTCCACTTTAACTTCCAATGGCAGCGCTAATATAATGAAGTTGTAATTATAGTGTCTCCCTCTCTATGCAAAATGGCACACTTTCATCTGCTTGGCTATCTGAGCTGCGTTCCTCCTCATAGATAATATACACTGGAAGTGATTTTAAAAGTAAAGTTTTCAGAGAAAAAGCTGCGTTGATTCTGCCCATGCTTTTCAATGGGAACGGAGCGGTTTATTGCCATTTGCAAATTTCTGCAAAAAAACTGCAAAAAAATCTGTTCCCATTGAAAAGCAATAGCAGAATCCGCCCTCATAGAAAGAATTAAAGTTCGATGTGAGAGTAGTTTTTTCTGTTATTAAAATTGGACCCCCCCCGCCCACAAGTTTTCTCTTGTTTTTGGATTCTTCATTCACTGTAAAAAAAAAAAAAAGAGAGAGAGAGAGAGAGAGAGAGGCACAGAGAGAGAGTCAGAGAGAGACACATGGAAACTGGAGAGAGAGAGAGAGAGAGAGAGAGAGAGAGAGAGAGAGAGAGAGAGAGAGAGAGAGAGAGAGAGAGAGAGAGAGACATGGAAACGAAATAGATTGAAGAGAGAGAGAGTGACATGGAAACAGAATAGATTGAAGAGAGAGAGAGAGAGAGAGAGATGGTAACAGAATGGTTTGATTGGACATCTCAACCTATTGCCATTAACAGGATTTGAACTCTCAACCTTCAGACTAATAGGCTGCAACACTACAGTGCTACAGTATAGCTTTGTCCAGGCCGATATTGTCTGTTGAAGATCATAAACTCTTGCCTTCTTTCATGAACCAAGCCCCTGTTTCACTAACACTAAGATCACTCCTTCACAAACCATTTACCAATGAAGAAATTGTACATCTCCTCAGAACCAAAACTAGTGAAAGTAGCCGATCTACAAGCTCACAAACCATGAAAAGTTGTGAGATTGTAGATCAGCTATTTTCAGAATGAACTATGTCTTACATTGAAAAAGCGTACTCTCAAATAAGCATTTCAGGTTATCTTTACCATTTGCACATGTATTCATTGATACAGTCATGTTGTTTGCAATTCAACTTAAATTAAGTCTGCATCAAGTGAGGCTTGAACTGGCGACCTTGAGATTGTGAGGCATTCATTTAAGGGAGACGCCATTGGACCAACAGACAAGTAACTGTGAAAAAGGAGATCACAGAGATGATACAGTTTCACGCAAATAGCTGAAAAATCCTGGGTTTAAGTGTTTTTCAAACTGCTCAAAATTGCGGACAATCTAAGGGCGGAGCTTACTGGTCAAAGCGATAGATGTGTTCCTCATGAGTCAAGGCACAAGTGTAAGCAAGTTTCATGACTTTCGGCCAAACGAGGCATGACTTTCGCTTGTTTAAAGTTTGCATTTTCAAAAAATTGCTATAGCGCCCCCCTTTGGCCAATTGGAGTGAGATTGGTTTCAGTGATATTTGGAATGACTCTCTACATTACTGCAACGTTTCAAAGAAATGTGAGTCTTGCATGTATGTGTTAGGGGCAGATGAATAATTTTAATAAAACTGCAATAATTAAAATCTATTTCCTACTGGGAAACCCTACTGGGAACATTCTTTACACATGAACTTTGGACCTCTGCCGACATAATGATGCGAGCGGATTTTTTCGAAGTGAAAAAATGCAGAAGTTAGGAGCCAATGACTGTTTTTCATATCATTCAAAATGGTGGGAGATCTAAAGGTCAGAGGTCAAAAGTCAAACCACGAAAGTTGTCGGGCATGAAGAGACGCATGTGTGTAGGCCTATCGAAGTTTCATGGCTGTAGGTCAAACAGGGCATGAGTTGTACCTGTTCAAAGTTGGCATTTTCAATTGAGTGCTATAGTGCCACCTTTTGACGAAAGATTGTGAGAATTATTTTTTGATCGTTTTTCATGACCATCTACCATATGGCCGAGTTTCGTAAAAAGCGACAGCACGGTTCAGCCAGAACTGCGAAAAGTGGCAGAAGAAGAAGAAGAAGAAGTGACAGAATACTGCCAATAACAAAACAGGTCCAGAGCTGAGCTCTGGCCCCGTAATAATAAATGATCCATGTATGCAAGGCTTCATGGACTTCTGACACTATGTAACTTTTTAACAACTATACATACTGTAGCATATTATGTCCCACAAAATTATAACATTGCATGTTTATGCAATAACAATCATCCTTCCATAAATGAATAGACTCAGGGGGCTTGACTGTATTACTATGTATTGGGGAGACAATGAGTTTTCATCCTGGAATTTGCCAAGGCACCAAGGCAGAACTGCCAGTCAAAGCGAAGACTGGCCAATCACAGCGCGTCCTCGCCAGACATGCTTGCAGAGACTCTTGGGTAATGAAGTCAAAGACGTTGGCTGGCGTGTTATTTGTGTCCAAATACCCCAAACTACATAGTGCTGCTTTAATTGATACAAAGTTAAAGTATTCTTTTCCTTTTTCAATAATTGTGCACCAGATGTAATCGTCTGGCTACTGCGAGACTACTGTAGGTGTCACTGTTTACTTTAAGATACGATTAGTCGAGGTGAGGTGAGGAGGTGAGAGACCAGATGAAATGAGATGAGATTGGATCAACTAGCACTGATCCCAGAGAGCAAAAGTGGGCTATACTGCAGCAGCAAAATACTAAATGCAATAAAGATAACCTACTGTACAATAAAAAAAAAGGGAATTAAGAACAATGTCTCTGCTCCCTTTACGGTGCTGTCAGGTAAAATGAATTGGAGAAAGAAGAAGAGGCTGAGTGGTGACAATGCTCAAGGAAAGTTTGTGGGGTTATAAGCACATTTTCCGCTCGGCAGCCGTCAGCACTTCTGTAAAATAGTGCTGGAAATCACCCCAGCTTGGCACCACTGCACCCTATCAATCTGGCCAGACAAAAGTCTGTCCTTCTAGCCCTGTCCCCTGCCAAATAACAATCCCTTCTATTTTTATCGTTATCTCTCTCTAATAGAAACCCTTTTCCATTAGAGGGGATCGGGGGAACTGAGCATCAACCCAAACCGGCACCCCAGTTACTGTGACGGCGGGCCAACTTAGTCTGACAGCAGAAGTTAGGCTATAGCAGGAAGGCATGCAAATTGTAGAGCTACTGCTACCAGTGGTAGAACAAAGTATAAACAATGTTTTTCAAATTATACAAGGTCTCCTATATATGAAATTGATGCGCTTGTATAAAAGTATTGTGTTATTAGGTGGTGTAAGACATATTTTTAATTTTTGGTTAAAATCTATCTATAAATGCACACAATCTGGATCTGTCTGTCTCTCACATAACTTGAGGACAGTCTGACCATTCAACTTCAAACATAGCGTGTGTATTGTGGAGGACACAAGGGTGTGTTGTGCCGATTGGGTGGTTGAACCCGTCTCTCGGGAGAGAGAACTATACAGGATAAAGGTGAAATTGGAATTGATGAAACAAATACAAAATTAGCAGACAAAATTGGAACTGGAAAAAAAAATGTAGCTGATACATTATATTTGTGATGATATCTCTCCTGATTGGATAAAGCTGAACATTGATTTTCTGTTTATTAAAGAGCTGGAAAGACAAGGAGACCCTTGTTAAAACACCCCATAATGATTAACACTTTGATTGCCAAGATCGCGTATATGCGATCTTGGCAACTATTTTTGTTTGTGTATATGCGTATTAGTTTATGCGTATTAGTCTAATAGACGATCGTGCTGTTTTCTGTACATTCCGATGTCAGATTCCCTATCCACCTACTTCCGATTCACCCGGAAGCAAAATTCAGTGGTTTCGTTTTCGTTTTTCGTTTTAGCTTAAAAAGTGTGATTTTAAGGCAAAATATGGCAAAACACGTTTTTTCAGAAGGTATAAAAACGAACGGAGAGCTACGGTTCTATTTTCTTTAGTCTGGATGACGAACAGTTATCGTCGTTGTGTATACCAACGATCTGAAACCCGATCAAAGCTAAGCTAAGCTATTTCCGCCTACAGAAGTGGGACGGAAATACGTCGTCAGCCACCCGGATATGACGTTTGCAGCCTATTTGGGAGGGGGGGAGCGAGAGAATGGAGACGTAGAGAGAAAACTTAACTCTTTGAGTGCTTCTCTATCTGTCGTGTGTGTTTATAAACACAGCCAGACAAACGATCAACACACGATCAACAATTCTGTGACCGGTTGAAAAGGGTTATAAAACAGCAAATCGCTGGCACAGGGGTGAGTACATTATGAATAAACTCAATGTGTTAATATCAGAATAAAATATCAGAATAAATAGCTTAATCTTTTTAACCAAAAATATAACAAAAAGGTGAAAACTTTATTTTGTGTCAAATATCACCACCTTTAAATTGACATATTTTGACACACGTGGTTTCTTTAACTGCTCAGTGGAGTGCATACTGTTTCTCCACCAGAGAATCTCTGACATCATATTGATGACTTCATGTTGATGACATCATGTTGATGACATCAAATGTGGAACTCCATATTAGGGCAAGGCTGGTGGGACAGTGGATCTGAGATCAATAATACATTCAAAATGTGTGAAATATATTATTTGATTTACTTCCTTGACCTACTGGCAACTTCCACAAGAAAAGCTGATTACGGGTCCATGTCCACAGAACAATTTGTGTAAGTGGCGTAGTGCTTTCTTATCATGTATACACATGCACTGAGCGAGACGCCTGCGCTCATTGTTTGCTGCTGGTGTGCGTGTCTCTCCACCGGTGCCACTGCATAGTAAAGTTATATTGATGAGCTGCGCTCCTCTCCAAACTTTTCACTATTTTCTTTTCTACGCGGTCCATAAAAAAACCCAAATACAGTTGGGCCAAATGGGACACGATACACCTGAGCCACATATAATAACTTCATAATGCAAGGGGGCTGATTGATCCCAAAACGTGTAAGACAGTGTCACATTGGGGTGATCGAGTCCTACAAACACGGGCCTACAATAGGCAGAAATGTCAAATAGAAATGATGAATGGATTCATTTACTTTTAGACATCTCGGGATATGATTGTTCCAGACGTAGCATTCAGGGTTTGCTGGAAATGTGTGGTTGTGCTGAAACCAGCAATACATGATTTGTAGCTGTAGCAGGTCAGTGATATACATCAAGAAATATACGACTCTGTATACCTCACGTCACTGTGTTTTATCACCGTCCATGTCTGGCTGTCTCTCTCACTCTGGCTGAGTCATTACTGTCTCTCTCTTCGCTGTCTCTTGTTCCGTCTCTTATTCACTTTTAACTTTGACTTGCAAACTCATGTACATCGAAAAATGAGTTGTCGTCGTCTCCTCTCTCTCTCTCTCTCTCTCTCTCTCTCTCTCTCTCTCTCTCTCTCTCTCTCTCTCTCTCTCTCTCTCTCTCTCTCTCTCTCTCTCTCTCTCTCTCTCTCTCTCTCTCTCTCTCTCTCTCTCTCTCTCTCTCTCTCTCTCTCTCTCTCTCTCTCTCTCTCTCATACAAGTCATTATAAAATGCTGTATGTGTTCATTATGAGTATAATTTAGTTATTATATGTAGATTATAATGCATTTTAAGTATGTGCATTAAGCATTATAGACTTGGGATGCATAGCAAGTGCTACTACTACAACAATGATGACCGATATCTATCGGGTTGTTCATGTTTGTTTAGAGCTGTTAGGACTATTTGCTTAACTTCACTTATCATTGTTTTGTTTATTTGTTTTAGTTTTTTCACAGAGGACGAAAATATGAGTTTAGAAAGATATCTACATACTGTACAGTACATGAAGCCCAGGCCTAGAACTGTGAGCTAAACCAGTGGTTTTCAACCAGTGGTCCGGGGACCACAGTGGTCCTTGGGGGGTACCAGGGGGTCCCCAGCGAAATTAGTTTAACATAGCGTCAGAATCATTTTAACCACTTAGCTTTGGCTATACAAAAATAGCCGATATACAAGCTCATAGCGCGGCACCGAGTGCCGAAAAATCTCTAAAATGTGTGCATATATCTTTGAATATATTTATTTTAAGAGGACATTTTTTAACTCAAATCTTTGCTTCTGGGGGTCCCTGGAACAAAACATTTTCTGATGGGGGTCCGCGGCTGAATGTATATCAATTTAGGGGTCCTTGGCATGAAAAAGGTTGAAAACCACTGAGCTAAACAACTGAATAACATATGTTGTGGCTTGGTACTGGCTAGCTGCCAGTTGACTGCTAGGTGACTGACAGAGCCATACGTCAGTGGTGAGAGATAAAGAGATAGGCAATGTCAATACACGGCCGGTGGCAGATGAATCTCCCTGGCTCTCTCTCCATTCTTCTCTGTGTCTGCGCATGTCTCTCTGCCGATCTCTGTGTCCTTGTCTCCTTAGCTCTCTGTCACTGCAGCCACACACTTGACCTTAACAACCCTAAACCGACCCCAATCGGACAGAATTAAGCCCTGTTGTATGCCAAATAACCCCCTGGCTACGCCCGGTAGCACTTCAAACCCTCAGTCCCTCACTCGGTTCCAAACTGGCAACCTGCCTCCTTTCCTCCAACTGTGAACTTTTCTCTCTCCCACGCCAAAAAAAAAGTTAAACTACAAAATATCTTTCTCTTGCTTATAAAGTACCATTATTGGCATATAGTAGCATCTCTGTTTGACCCTCTCTCAGTGCAAACTTGGCAACCCCCCTCGTATCCCAATAACTAAGCATAGCCTCCGCCACTACAATATTAGTTCATCCTAAATGGAACCCAGTTTTCTCTCCCAATAGACATACTCATACCAATCCAACCTGGCAACCTACCCTACATTGTGTTAATAAGGCATGCCACCCCTTTCCCTTGCCAAACAACCCCCCTTTGAGGTCGACAGCCTGAAGGGTATAGATGCCAGTCTCTCTCTCTCTCTCTCTCTCTCTCTCTCTCTCTCTCTCTCTCTCTCTCTCTCTCTCTCTCTCTCTAAAGTCGTATTGCTGTAAATTGGCAACAGCAACTGTTCTCCTTCACACTGTCCAAGCAATACCCCCTCCCTTTCTCTCTCTCTAATTCTCCCACTATCCCTCTAATGGCTACAATTGGCCACTGACTATCCAACCAGGTAACTTCTCTCTGTCTTGATACAGTTTCTGTCAGTCTCTCTGTCTCTGTCTCTCCCCTCTGGCCACTCCCACATTCCATTCCACCTCACCTCAGTCCCATACACCCATAGACATATAAAGGTAGACGCCTCCTCTGGCTCTGAAGCGTCTATATGGCGGGCATGCTTCCGCTTCCCGGGGGGGCAGCTGGAAATTTCCCCGTGCGTCACAGAAGGGGGCGTTCAGTAGGCCAATGAGAGGCAGGTGGGGGCGGGACAACTAGATTCTGACAAGTCCTGGAAAAGACACGCTGTGATTGGCCAGTGCCCATTCCGGGGGGAACGGGCACTGGCCAATCACAGCGCGTATGGCGGCCACCATACGAAACAGGTCGCTCCAACGAACTGCAGAGGCCAATGAGGTATCTAGGTTTCTATATCTATGCATACACCTGTCCCCACTCCCACAGTCCTCCTGGAGTTCCTCATCCATCTTCTCACTCGTTACCACTTACAGTATTTTATCAGCTTGCTGCCTATGAGACTGGACTCCTTCCACTCACGCAGTGCCAAGTTCGTCAAAGGGTGTGTTCGGAAATACACACTGAGAATCTGTTGTTTTCAGACTGTCATAGTGACTGATGCACAAGTTCAAGAGAACTAGTACAGTTATTGAGAAACCACTTGATGTGTGTCCTTCTTGGCTCACTATAGCCTCTTGTTCTTGTACCTCTATGTCCCTGAGTGTTTTTCTGAATCCCTGTCTCAGATTCTACCCTGTATACTGTACCTGCTTCATTGTCTTGGCCTTTTTTTTCATTCGGATATCGACTTATTGCCTGTTCCCTTGGACTTGTTTGCTTTAATAGACTGCCCTCCTTCTTTGACCTCTGCCTGCCTCACCTCTCTGTAAAGCCTTGTTCTTTGTAAACAAACTCAATGCATTTCAATTCACTCTGCCTTGGGTTGTTCTGCACTTGGTCCAGTGGTGGTTTTACTTAAGCAAAAGTATCAATACTGCAATGTAGAAACACTCTGTTACAAGTAAAAGTCCGGTAATCAAATTTTTGCTTGAGTAAAAGTACAAAAGTAGAAAGTACTCATTATGCAGAATGTCCCGTTTCACAAGTTATCATGTCTAAAATGTATTAAAATCTTTTGAAAATAGCTGATCTACAAGTTTGTGTGAGCTTGTAGATCTGCTATTTTCAAATAGCCAAAGTTTGAATAGGGCTGAAGTGGCTAATGTATGTTTTGTAGGAGGCGTGTTCAAAATGATTGGATTCAATGTTGTTGTTGAAGACATGATTCCTAAATCTACAAGTTTTCATCATAGTGAGCTACAATAGGTGAAAATTGAGAGTTATCTGCTTGTGCTAAAGGAACATGTATGTAAATGTATATACACACATTTTGAAGCAAAAATAAATAAATAAAAGTAACGCAAAAGTAACTAGTAACTATAACTAGTTACTTTTTTTTTAAAAGTATCTTGGCCAACACTGCCTGAGACTCAGCAACGCTTTCTTTCTTGTCCAACCTGGCAACCCCTGTTCCAATCTGGCAACCCACCCACCACCAACACCCACTTAAACCCCTTAAAATCTAGATTGAATAGCCCCTGCGTCTGTGAACGGACAACAGGTCTTTCTATCTGTCTTTCTCTTTGCTGGTCTCTAGGGGTGCAACAGTCAATCAAAATTATAGGAAAAATATGTTCGATTTAAATGAAATTTCACATTTCACAAATAGCAGATCTACAAACCTTGTATAAGCTGTTTTTGTAATTTTTTGTAACACTATTGTATTAAGTATGAAAAAGTGGTTAATAAGACTAATCAATGTAGTTGATTACAACAAAAAGCATTTAGAATATGTTTCATGTTTATTTGTTGATATATATAAACAAAGTCATTAATAGAATGATCTCTAAGAAGATAATCAACAGTTGTAGCCATACCTCTCAAAGTCTCTCTCTCTCTGTCTCAGTACCACTCCCTCCCTGTGCTCTCTCTCTATATATTTGTTCAAAGTGTCATCATTGTCAGCATGTGGTCCTCCTCCAAGCTGTCAGCTCTCTCTAGTCCCAAACTACAATGACTCCCCTCACTCTAATAGTCCCATTTATCTGCTCTGGGGGAAAAGGGAATAAAGATAGAAAGGAAAACGGCATCAGTCCAAACTGGCAACTTCATGCTGCGTCAGTATAACTTGTGTTCTCTATCATGCAACAAATAGGCCACTTTTAAAGCTGATAGGACCCGAAGTAGCAACATAGAAACGTCCCTCTGTATCCCTCTCTCTGTCAGTTCCAACAATGATCGTTTTTAACCAGAGAAAGCCTTCTGCTCTAACCTGCGCCCACTTCCCTCAAATGGTCTAGTTTAGATCCTATTGAACAAGAAAAACAACAAGCTACAGTATAGTTACTGTAGATATACTGTAGATATTCCTACTGAGCCAGTAGAAAGTTGTAAGCTTTGACATGCTTCAACTAACCAATAAGTATAGAGAGGCTCTGCCTCCATCTCTTGTTGTTCAATTCAATTCAATTCAAGAAGCTTCATGGCTACAACATAATATTTCATAGGCAAAGTACTAGTGGAAAACACGAACGGAATCTAGAAGACTTAGATCAAACAAACACGACTGCAAATTGTAGATACACATACTGTAGGTAATGTCTCTTTTTGGGTGTGTGGACGCATTCAGTGGCATTCTTAAGGTCACACTGGTAGGACGGTAATGCTGTCTTCTCCTGTAAACAGGTCTTTGTGATGACAGCATAGACTCTCTTATACCAATCCACTTGGCTGGATTCAAATCAGTCAAACCTGGCAACTAGCCTGACAACATCGCCACACTCCCCATATCCTCTAATTAGCGCATGGCCATGTCTTTTCATTAGCTAATAACCCCGTCCTGCCAACTGTCTAAATACATCTTAAACACTCCCAGCACTCCTTTAATCCTTTTAATTTCAGTCTAACCTCGCAAATAGCCTCACCACTATCGTCGCCCGTACCCTGCAATCTAGTCACTGGCTTGGAGTTTTGCCCACCTAGCGACCACATTTGGTCTAAACGCAGCTTCCTTCCACTGTCTCAACACTTTAATGGCTTAATTTCATGGCCGAATGCATTATGCTCCTATGAACATTATATTGTTTTACCACTAGAGGTGCAAGAGTTAATCAGAATAATCAATTTAATTGACAAGGAAAAATCCTTATTCTATTCCCTCAAAGCGCCAACCGCAATTAAAACAAATTAAAACGAAATTCAATGAATCAGTGGTGTCCAGAAACATACAATGCCAATATTGTATTCTGGCGACTGGGTTGGCACTCTCCTCTGTCATCTGCTCTTCCCTGTCTACTCTTCCTCTTTAATGTCTACTCTTCCTCTTCTGTTAATCTCTCCATCACAGTGTCAGAGGAGTTCTGTTCAGCACACACACACACACACACACACACACACACACACACACACACACACACACACACACACACACACACACACACACACACACACACACACACACACACACACACACACACAGAAGGGCAATTAATTATGTTTCTCTCTCTCTCAAGCCTCACCCTCCCATTCTTTACAACGCCTCAGTGACTTCCACTTCACCTCAACCTCTGTGTGTGTGTGTGTGTGTGTGTGTGTGTGTGTGTGTGTGTGTGTGTGTGTGTGTGTGTGTGTGTGTGTGTGTGTGTGTGTGTGTGTGTGTGTGTGTGTGTGTGTGTGTGTGTGTGTGTGTTTGTGTGTGTGTGTGTGTGTGTGTGTTGCACTGCCGACAGCTGACAGCCTCAGAGTGGAAATCAAACGTGATTATTGCAGAAGGTCCCACTAGACATAACTGCGGCTCTATCTGTCTGTCTGTCTGTCTGTCTGTCTGTCTGTCTGTCAGAGGTTGAGTGTCATTGAGGCGCAATGCCCCGGGACAGACAAGAATAGACAGAGAGAAAGAAGAATGTTTGTTAATTATTTACAAATTGCTCTTTAATAATAATCATCATCATCAACTTTTTTAAACTCAAGGCATCCCAGTTTGATATTATGAATTAGACAACAGACCCCCATTGGATAAAATGTTGCATCTCTGGGACCCCAATCTATACTGTAAAATCCTCAGTGATTATTTAACGCCGAGAGAGTACAAATGGACCACAAATGGACCCTTACGGGTGGACCCAAATGGACCCTTACCACTTTTTACACTCTCAGAGTTACAGACCCATGGGGTCCACCCACTTGGGGTCCATTTGGTTCCGTTTGTACACTCTCAGAGTTACAGACCCATGCGGGTGGTCCCTGGACCGGTCGAGAAGCAGTGCCTTAAACCTTATCCCTGACGGTCCTCCACAGAGACTGCTTATCAACCCCCATACACAAAATAAATTAAAAAATATATATATAATATAATAATATAAAAATATATATAAAAATATGGTACAGGGGCTCTCCACCTCCTGCTGCACTTTGGACCAAATATAAAGCTGTATGTCCTGCAGGACAAGACTCCCCGAGGCCCTGAACCAACCCCTCAACAAACCTTCAAATCTCTACCAGCCTGGGGCA
>NC_139945.1:16437351-16482351 GCF_963454915.1 Gymnoscopelus microlampas | reverse complement strand
CATTACAGATTTGATAGAACTTCACATAAGAACCCAGGTATAACTCTACTCATATCTACTGATGTATTGTAATTTAATTGCCCCCCCCCCCCCGCCCCTTCCCTTTTCCCATTTCGTCAGGTCTAAAAAGATGGCACGTTCAAACCTCAACCCATGGCTTCATTAACCTGTCAGATTTATAGTAGCCTATCAAGAGTTAAACATTATTATTTAGCTTTTCACAGCAACCTAAAAGCCCATTTTATCTACACACACCCTTAGGGAATGGAAGGGAAGATTAATTGGCCATGTGCATTTATACGAGGAATTTGTCCTCTGCATTTAACCCATCCCAGCTATTAGGAGCAGTGGGCGGCCATTGATGAGCGCCCAGGGGGACAGTTTAGGGATTCAGTGTCTTGTTCGAGACACTTGGACACGATGCTGGGATGAGCCGCGATCGAAGCCCAGGCGACCACTCGGCTCTACCTCATGAGCCCATTCTGCCCCACATTGCTAACGCGCTGAAATGTAGGTAGAGACACTCTCAAACTCTCTCCCTTGTGACTTCAGGGCCCTGGGGAATGAGGCCTGATTTACACTTAGCTGCGTGTCGGCGTCGCACATCAACATATCCGGTGTGCAACATGGTGCGCAACCAAGTATTGTAGACATGCTCGTGCACACTTTTTTTTTGGTCCGTGGACCTCTGTCTGGCTATGTGCTACATAAATAGCATCTTCCCCCTCAAGCTCCCTCACTAGAACAATATGTGTCGCCCTGTCCAAGCAGGCAGAACAGAATATTAGATAAATGCTTTGGTCATGTCAAAAGATGCCAACCACCACTAGCTTGCTCTGATCATAATGCAATCCCGACGACTGCCAAGGTACAGGCAAAGACTCATCCTGTACAAAACCAAAACTATCCCCATGTGGGCGGAATGATGCAACGGAACAACTCTGAGAACACAGAAGTTACAGACTGGGATGTTTTATTCGAAGGACGGAATGAGGACAGGACACCGAATAACTCAACGACTCACTCACCTCATGTCTGCAGTTTTGCACATAATCTGTTATCCAGAGGGGAAAAAAATGTTATGGATGTTCACAAACAACAATCCATAGATCATGAAAAATAGCTAATACATTCTTACAGGGAAATTAGCGTTACCGTGCCAGATAAGGAGAGTAAAACATGAGTGAGAAGGTGAAGTGAAAAGGTGAAATTCTCCTGTGGTAATGTTAAGGACACATGGAGATTCAATAGTCTCTCGAGACAGACTTTTGGCTCACACAATCTTCAAAAGCGTCAGCCTAAAGGCCATTACAAACCAGGAGCAACGGCAATAAACAATCCAAACATTGCCTCGTTATAATAGTTTCACGCGTTGTGAGCTTGTAGATTGGCTATTTTACCTATGTTTGCACTACACTCTCATACAAATAAGTAAGTACTAAGTACTAAGTTAATATATGAAAAAAATATATGTAAAGGTGACACAAGGTTTTTGACAGCGAGGACATAAAAGGCAATTATTGGTCTGCTCCCTTATTATTCATATCTTTATCATGCGGAGCAGTCCTGGACAATACTCTTAGTATTCTCAGGACTCCTTTATGCTTTTTGTCCAAATGCTCGTATGGAAATTGTAAAAGGAGCTTTTGTGTGTTCTGCACCCTCAGCATGGAATATGTTGCCGAATGACTTGTAATTGACTTAATATGACAATGTTTTTAATTTATCCTATTATGAAATTGAATCTCAGAAATCCCTTTTGAAATAAGAATTATTTTAATTATGTCTCCTTTTGTGTTTTCTGTCTGTAACAGTGTTTTTAATTATGCTGCTGCCTATCTTGGATAGGTCTCCCTCGATTCTCACAATTGAGATGTTTTAATCTCAATGGTGGCTGGCTATCCTGATTAAATACAGCTTAATTAAAAAAAGGAGAATCCTTAAAGTATGTGCTGAACAGCTGAATGTTCAGTACACACAGTACCAAATGTTTCCAGCTGCTTGTGGGGACACAAGCTTTGTTCCAACAATTTAGAAAGCATCAAAGATAATCTTCTTCATTCCCAAGACAACTGGAGGCAAAGAAATGCAGGATTTCAGCCCCACTGCCCTCACACCCATCCACAGTAAGCGCATGGAGAGTCATTATGCAACCATCTAACACTTCACTCTCTGACCAACTAGACCCGTTGCAGTTTTGCATAAGCCTGGGAGGGGTGTGGAGGACGCCAGCCTACACTAATACAAGCGGTGACTCAACACTGGTGTATTCCATCAAGCTTAATAAAGGAAAATCCTGGCTTATTTTTTTTACAAGTCTGTCTAGTGAGAGCTCCATTCCATTATTGTGGATTATTGGATTCCCTGCACAGTAAACAAGATAGGAGGGGAGACCTTTGTTAATCCTAATGAGGATATGATGTCTCAGCTTCACCTGAATGATGGCTGCTTAGATGGTCATGCTGAGAGGTCATAGAGAGCTGTTAGGGGTTGCCAAGTGTCTTGCTCAGGGACACTTAGACATGGGCACCTTCTGATTATCAGATGGCCTCTCTACCCAGTAAGCTATAGTCGCAAGGTAACATTTCTCTGCCTAGCCCACTTGGTAGCAGGCAAACTGTAAAGCTTAATTTAGCGGAAAATAAGCAGACAATAAGTTGTAAGTATTGCTTGCATATCCTTGCTTTTAACAATGTCTCCTTGAGCACTTACATGTCAAAAGAAAGACAAATAAAGCTTTCCATAGTAATTCAACTGGGCAGTACAATTGCAGGCTGTACACAAACATAACAGTCCTATCACCATGAGAACCAACCCAACTATCATATCACTATGCCAAAGCAGTTCAAAGCGTGCTCATCCCGTGCTCATACGGGCGGACGTCCCTGGGGGTCCCTGGACCCCTCTTTGATAACCGGTGGCACGTGTGGCGAATGAGAGGAGAGATGGCATAGGCAATCTCCAAGTTCGTGTGTGTGTGTGTGTGCGTGCGTGTGTTTGTATGTGTTGCTTCTTTGCCGTGCTCATCCCAGGCTCATACGGACACACAGACACACAGACACACAGACAGACACACAGACAGACACACAGACACACAGACACACAGACACACAGACACACAGACACCGAGTCAAAGTCACGTATAGAGCGGTTGGCACCGCTAAAAACTAAAACAACTATGTGGAGAGAGAGACAAAGAAAGTTGTACCCGCGGAGGGATTTGATCACGGGAGGTTGCAGTTAGTCAAGCAATGCTACCACGCAAGCCACCGAGACAGCTGGCCAACCCGTCGATTCGAGTTGTATTTGAAACTCCAATGTGTGCCGTTTAGTTTTACTAGTCCTATAGTGACGCATTAGGGAGTGAAAATGACAGAGCGGCAATAACTGACCCTATCTGTGAGAATGTGTTGCGCAGGCAAACAAAGCAAAACTTGGCCCCCTCCTTTTTACACCACACATCAAATCTCTGAAAATAGCTGATCTACATCCCATCCGCTATTTTTGTCGAATGTTTGCCTATTATATGCAGAATATTCGCCTATTATAACATGCCCACAATAGGGTAGCTAGGGTCCATGTGATTAAAATGCAATAGAGAGGAAAAAAGAGTGGCACTCTGCAAAAAGTAATGAGCTGAAAGTGTACTAAAGAAAGAGAGCAATTTATGAGAGTATGAGAGTGAGTGAGAGAGAGAGAGAGAGAGAGAGAGAGAGAGAGAGAGAGAGAGAGAGAGAGAGACAGAGAGGAGGGAGATTTTCCATCTCATTGTATTGTGATAATTAAGTAAGTGGCTTAGAAAGCATACACAATAAACTGAGCAGGCGGAGCTCACACAGAGCACGTGCACGCACGCACATTGTTATTATCTATGCTGCTGCATTGTCTGAAGGAAACCAGACGAAAATAAGTTTTACTCTTATGTACCTGTACACAAGATAAACAATAAAGTTGAACCTTGAACCTTGAACCTTGAACTTGAGATTTATTTGTCACTCGTTACTACTTTAAAAAATGATTCTTGACTTATTACTCCCTGTCAACAGTAACTAGTTACACTACTTGTTATTACTTTTCCATTTCAACCTGCACAATTGGTACTGTAACTGCATCCTTCAAAGTTCTAACTTTGCATGTGCACCCAACATTTTACTGCAGCCTATACAGCCTCTACACTATTCACCATGATCATGGTGTGTGCCGATCATAGTGTGTGCTGCATTACTTCTTCTTTTTTTTGTAGCCTACACTGTAAATTCTTAAGTGTTAATTTAACTTCAAAGAGTGTACAAACGTGTGTTCAAAGTAAGATGGGTTTGCAGCGGGAGAAGGCTGCCGTGGCAGGAAAACGGCATAATGTTGTCGCGGAGATCAAACAGGTCCATTTATTTTAAGGACTTTGAAACAAGGTGAGCGACACTGCAATCTGGGAATGCATTTGGGTAAAAACAAATACTTTGAGAGATTAGGGAGCAACTATTCATTCACTGGGGAAGGCTGGAGTCCTGACTTGACTGCGCACTTGCCTGTCTCTCGACAAAAAAAAAGTGAAAACACTTTACAAATCAAATTACACACATTACGTCTCAGCCGGCAATTCCATCAAGGGGCGTGATAACTGTAACTACTTACTTTGAGGAAGGGTAACGGTGACATTATAACTGAAATGCTATTTCTGAGAAGGAACGTTACATTTGTACATTTCTGTGAATTGTCCTGGAGAGAGGCGTCAGCCAAGCAATGACATGCAATTTTGGGGATTTAAAAAAACCTGCCTAGTTTCAATGTTTTTGTGCGATTTGCAGGAACATACTGTACACTGATAATGTTTTCTCTTTCGACCAGGATGTAGGTTGTAGGGTCCCTGGCAAGAGTCAAAAGTGAACCTTTGTGTCAAAGTGTGGTAGATAAGACCCCTACTGTCTGTCTCTCCTGCATTGTCTACATCCCAGCTTTCAGGACAACATTTCAGGGTAATGTCTTAATAAGTATAGCACTTAATGTGCAGAGCAATTTCACTCCTAGTCTCAACCAATCACATACTGTACACACTTAGAGCATCTCATATAAATGGGGAAGTTTGCACTGTTCATTTGCTTGTTGCTGTGTTGCCTCCTGCTGCTGCTACCATAGAGTATACAAAAACTACAGAACCGACCCTGCCCCCACCTATTCATTTCAATGAAGTTGCTCACCCAGCTCATGAGGCAACGGTAGTACACTCTACTTCGAGCACCAGGCAGGCGCTCAAAGGGTTTCAGACAATAGAAGCATGTGCAGTAGTGTTTAAAATGCGGAAGTCTTGCAATACAAGATTTAACCACCAGGACACGGCAGCTTCAATAGTCCTGGGGAATTGGCTGCTACTGCTGTTCTATGAATCGCTGCTGTTCCTCCACCACCCCAGCTACCATCTGTTATTTTGGATCTGATTTAATGTACCCCTATTAGTTGGTAGAAGAGATGTAGTGTACTGCCTCAGATTACCTAAAAGCAAATTCATTCATCGCCAAACCAAATAAATGGATTGCTCATTTTACATGCATTAAAAATATTTTAATTCAATTGATGAGTTTTCCTGACAGAATCTTATTTCCTATTCCAAAGTAGAGGATCTCTCTCTCTCTCTCTCTCTCTCTCTCTCTCTCTCTCTCTCTCTCTCTCTCTCTCTCTCTCTCTCTCTCTCTCTCTCTCTCTCTCTCTCTCTCTCTCTCTCTCTCTCTCTCTCTCTCTCTCTCTCTCTCTCTCTCTCTCTCTCTCTCTCTCTCTCTCTCGGTTATGTAAAGGCATAAACCCAGAATAAGTCTGAAAGTTTGTGTTCAGACACACAATTTGTCTCCACAGACTTAATTTAATCCATCTCATATTAGTTGTTATTGTGCTGGAGCGAAAAGATTAGAAAGCCTTGGTCTGTCTGTCTGTCTGTCTGTCTGTCTGTCTGTCTGTCTGTCTGTCGTCAGCTCACTGAGCTGCCGGCCTGCTTGGACCAGGTCTACCGAATCACATGCTTGTGAATCACTCAAAGTGATGAAACGTGAACATGTATGTGCAATACAGTACTGTACCTCTGCTTTGTCACAAAATGGGGCACTTTCCACATGGTCTCATTAGTATGTACACACTCAAAAGTATGAAGGAACATTGCAGACTGATTAATAGCATGTATTGTGATTTCAGATGCAACCCCTGTTGTTCCTCTCTATCCAATCAATGTGGTCATTTTGTTAATCTAATTAACCTGTGTCCTGTCTATAGCCTCAACATATCTTGTGTTAATTGTGCTTACTGTGTGTCTTGTTAATCTTTCTAGTGTTTGTATAAACGCCTCTCTGTTCCTCCATTGTCTGTTTCCATAAGCATGTTGTTGCCAGCCTGTTTATGTAGCATGTTTCTGTAAACCTGAGATACAGTAAGAAGTCTGTAATCTGATGTATTATTCAGTTATATTCTGACTGTACCGGTTCCTGTTACCTGCCTGTTTATCCTGTATTCTGTCTGGAAGGAGGAACACAACTAGGTGTCCCCCTGAATACTGCCTGCATTCTCATGCATTTGGATCCTGCTTTTTTTTTTAAAGAAAAGAAAAAAAAAAACTGACAAGAAAATGACATGGTAGACAGACAGGCAGACAGACAGACAGAACAGGCAAACGGAGACGGGCAGAGAGACAGAGAAAATCCAACTCGTGGACAGACAGGCACATGCAGAAACATGGGCAGGCAAACTGACAGGCTCTGCAATATTATCTAGGTCTATAATGTATAGATTATTTCTGTAAATATTGTTTTTTATTGCTACCATCCATCACCTGTCATTGCACACTGTCAGGCCCATTTGGAGATACATTACATACATGATATATCATTGTCACATACTGTAGCTGAGGAATCTTTCTTGCATACTTACCATTCAGTTTATCTGTTAATCATGTTGTTGTTTGCTGTGCTTTGATGTGAACTATACGTGAGCAGACCAACAATTCATATTCTTTCATTTCCTCTACCAATTAAACTGCCTATCACTCTGAAAAGCTGCAAACACATGAAGGACCTCTGGTCTCATGCATATGTTAATGATGAAATGCAGCGTGGTACAATCAAGGATGATGGCAAAACAACAGGAATTTGCTACACTACGCAGCTTGTGAAGTCTACAGATAATTTGCATGCACACTTCTGTACCAAAACCCTCATTAGCCTAGCTTTAGCTAAGCCAAGTCAGCAACTGCACTTAGCCTATAACTAAACATTAAATTATAATTCTCTGCAAAAACGGTATTAAATTCAGTTCAGGAAAACAAATTCATGACTGAAATACCATCAATTACTCCAAAAAGTAGCGTTTCCAGTTAGTCAAAGTGCAACAGTTTTTCAGTCAAAGACTAAATTTACATTTCAATCGGAGAAAACTTGGGAATTGATTTTGGTGCATTCATTTACATGAAAGAGCTGCCTTTGTTTTTATCAAAACGGTCGGCATCCCAGAACTTTTTTCTTTTACTAAACTTTCATCCCACAATTTTGCGACCCTATTTTTTCACCCAGTGCCAAATGTCTAAGTAATCCTGGGCACTACGCTGCCTCTGCCAGCCTAGGGAGAGCCCAGAGCCGAGCTCATGCCTCCTTCAATGCATGAGAGCTAACAAGCCTTCTTATCACCTGACAGGGGGGAGTTTCGCCGGTTGGACGTAGCGTGTGGAAGGAACACGTTATTCCAACCAGTTCCTTTGCCCTCCATCAGGCACCCCGCTGACCAGGGGGAGGCAGTATAGAGACCAGGATTACTGCATGTTTACTACTTATCACTGTTGCATAATGCGCCGAATGTTCGCTAACCCAACGTTTGCATAAAGGAAGACATTATAATGGAGAGGATGGAGAGGATATGAACATCTGCAAACTATGGTCTGAATGTTTTATCTTTGGCAGGATAGTTTATCAAATGAACCTCCAACACTCAATCTATTTACATCCATGATAGGATACATAAATCAACCGAATGAAGACCTGTATATCTTAGGTAGCATGTGTGCGTGTGCCGGTGCTTGTGTGTGTTTGTGTGCGTGTGCCGGTGCTTGTGTGTGTTTGTGTGCGTGTGTGTGTTAATTTACCCATTTGTAACTCCAAGATGCACCCGTAACCGTAAGGGTATATTTGGTTCCATCTGTACACTCTAAGGAAGGAAGAACCTCCATCCCACATTGTTGTCTCCGCCAGGCCGAAAGGCATGGCGAGAGAGTATGTTTTCCACCCCGTCCGTCCGTCCGTGTGTGTGTCCGTGTGTGTGTGTGTCCGTCCGTCTGTGACCAGCTAATCTCCGGCACCATTGTCTTGATCGTAGCGAAGCTGTGCACACACACTCCCTGGATGCCAATTCAGAACCTTTGCCCCAAATTTTTCTCATGGGCCTTTCATAGCGCCACCAGGAGGCCGATTTGTGCAAAATATATTTTTTGACAGCACTCCTACAGATTTTGTCCAAAAATCACGCAAATCGGTATACAGTATCTCTGTAGTCATTCAACGAAACGGGTCTTTCAGATTTCTCATATTCCATCCTGATTGGCTAAAAATGTCTTCCAAAGTTTGCAGGAGTACTCCGTTTTGAACAAAATGCCTCAAATCATAAACACAGCATGCAATATCCGTGAAAATTTGCACACACATTCCCATTAGGCCGAGGAAGAACTACCATTTGAAAATTTTCAAATCAGCCTCATGGTGGCGCTATAACAGGCCGGTTCGTGTTTTTACCTATAATTGCACCGATCTGTGTAAAACTTTGTATGCACACTCCCTAGAGGTCAAGGAAAAACCTTTGCCCTGCATTTTTCACATCTTCCTTTTATAGCGCCACCAGCAGGCCGACTTATGTAAAACACATTATTTTATACTACTCCTTCCAATGTTATCCAAATTTCACGCAAATCGGTACACATGATCTCTATAGTCATGTGATCACGACGGATGTGTTTGATTTTTCATATGCCATACTGATTGGCTAAGATTAGCATCTAAAGTTTGCATTATTGGCTTGTTTTGAACAAAATTCCGCAAATCATGAACGCACCGTCCAATTGCGCTCAAACTTTGCACGCACATTCACACTATGTTGAGGAACAAATGCCACCCTTTTAACATTGGCCTGTTATAGCGCCACCAACAGGTCTAATTTAACAAAATGCCTCAAATCATGAATGCAGTCAGTGTCCGATCATCGTGCAAGGCCTAAGAAGAAATGGCAACCTTTTAACGTTGGCCTATTATAGCGCCACCAGGAGGCCACAATAGTCTACCTGACCTGGCGGAGACCTGTGCTCCGAGGAGCACTTTTTCTAGTTTTATTTCTAATCTCCTCATGGTGGCCAGCCCAAGGTGTATAAGTTAGATTTTTCAGATCCCATTCCAAGTGGCTATGACCAAAGTTTGCGGGCCCTGGGTAAGCAACCCGGCCTGGCAGAGACCTATGCTCTGAGGAGCACACTTTTCTAGTTATACAGGGTTTGGTCCGATATGGTCTGTCATTTGGTCCCGAATTCCTTCACTGTCTATGTACTGTAGGTATAAACAGTAAGAGTGAAAGTATTGACATTCTTGTACATGCACTAGTTATATTTATTTGTGCATGAACTAATGGTGAAGACTATCAATCATTTAGCTGAGCACCCGCTCAAGGACCCATGGGGGTCCCTAGACCCAACGTTGAGAAGCATTGTAGTACAGAAAGGGTTCTCAACCTGTTCAGTTCACGACCCCCCGAAATAGTCATTTGAACTGGGGACCCCCCACCGTCAAAAAGCACTTGGAATGTAGGAGTTGAGGCATTTACATTTACATTTAGTTTGACTCGGTTACTCAGATAAATATTGTGAAAATAGCAGATCTATAAACTCACGCAGATCTATAAACGCCTCGCAACGCGCCCCCTGGGGGCCCCGACCCACAGGTTGAGAACAAGTGTACTACAGTACATGTGCCTAAGCATATCGGTGCAGGCTATATGTAGGACCAGGCTCCTGGTTTAAGTCAGTCCATAAAAAATGTATGGAGGTGAGTGACACTCAGCACTTCTCCATAATTGCATTGATTTCCGGAGCAGGCTAATATCTGATGGTATTAATACCCCTTAAATATTCATGATGCATATCACTTACACATCCCAGGAGCTTGTTAGGTCACGCACGCACGCACGCACGCACGCACGCACGCACGCACGCACGCACGCACGCACGCACGCACGCACGCACGCACGCACGCACACACACACACACACACACACACACACACACACACACACACACACACACACACACACACACACACACACACACACACACACGTAGTGTGTGTATTGTGCATTGTGATGTGATGGGGAATTTGTTTGATTTCAATCATAGTTGACATTTTATAGCTTGGAGCTTTTGTGCTATCAGCATGCACGCGCACACGCACGCACCTAGTGGATAGAGTGGTTGACAAGCATCTCCTGCTTCTCATCTCTTATTTAAATGTTTTAAACATTTTAAGTGACCCCTTTGAAAAATGCCATTTGCTCTTTCTTTTGCTGCAGGAGATCAACCCTTTGAAAACCAGAATATATGCTGGGTATTGCCGAGAAAATAAAAAGCCAGAAAAAAGGATCAGACCAAATACAAAGCCTTGGGGGACCGTTGTCAACAAAGTATAGACCTTTTATTGTATTATATGTTTTCCTGTTCGTATGTTACTCAGCCAGTCAGCCAGTCAGCCACACAGCCAGCCAGCCAGCCAGCCAGACAGACAGACAGACAGACAGACAGACAGACAGACAGACAGACAGACAGACAGACAGACAGAGACAGACAAGACAACGGCCCATACCACTGCTCAGTGCTTTGTTTGTTTTTGTTAGTACATTTTCTGCCATAACAATTTATCATCATAGAACTGAAATCATTTACTTCAGCGCAGTAAGGCTGAACATTATTGTGTTGAAGGGAAACTACTTGGTTCAATTCTACAGTCCATTTGATTTCCAGTGCAGTCTCTAGCTAGCAGTGATGTGGGAATAAAAGTGTCTGGAAGTGTATTAAAGAGACCAGACCTAGAGTCTGATAGCGGTGTCTAATCCTGATCTATTGATAATAAGTTACTGTGTGAACAGTTTGTGAACAAAACCACACAAATCACATTGCGGCGTTCAATGGCGAAGTCACACTATAAAGCAGGCGTTCCTGAGCTCTTTCTGCTCAAAAGAGAAAAGTATCAATAATGTAACATGGAAATGCTGTTACAAGTAAAAGTCCGGTAATCAAAATGAAAGAGTAAAAGTACAAAAGTATTGGCATCAAAATATACTTAAAAGTAAAAGTACTCATTATGCAGAATGTTTCACAAGGTGTCATAATTATGTGTAAAATGTATTAAAATCTTTTGAAAATAGCACATCTACAAGCTCACAACGGGTCGCATTGCGACGTGTTGTGTTGCTTGTAGATCGGCTATTTTCAAAAAGCCAAAGTTGAAAGAGGGCTGAAGTGTTTTTTTAATAAAAATTCAAATCTACGAAGTAACTAGTAACTGTGAAAGTTTTCAAATAAATGTTGTGGAGTAGAAAGTACAATATTTGCCTCTGAGATGTAGTTTCTGTTTGTACCATTTTAGTAATGTGCTCTTTTTTGTTATGTTGCTTGTTTTCTGTATGGGGACTACGGATGGAAATTAGCATTCTTGCTAAATCCGGTGCATTTACATGCCATTTTATGTGTTGTGTTAATTTATTATGCGCTGTCCCGTCCAAATAATCGTATAAATAAATAAATGTAGTGGAGTAGAAGTAAAAGTATTGAAACATAGAAATACTCCAGTAAAGTAGAAGTACTTCAAAATTGTACTTACAGTAAGTACTGTACTTGTAAATGTACTTAATTACTTTCCACCACTGCCCCTGGACACAAAGTTATCTAAATGCATTATGAATGGTCCACTTCAGCCCCATTTCACAATTTGTCGCATTGTGATCCGTTGTGAGCTGGCTATTAGACCTACTATTTTTCTAAATGTTTGAAATTGTTCACTTATGATGACATGCCCAAAATAGGGATGCAAAACCACAATGTAGAAATACTCTGTTACGAAAACATACCAAACGTAAAAGCACTAACTCATTATGCAGAATGGCCCGTTTCACAATCATATTGTTGTCCTGTAATTAGTAAGGCCTTAATATGATTATCAGCTGGTAATGGTGGGGCTGGTTTTAATTACTTTATGTGCTGCTGACTTGTTAAACCATAGTAGGCTATTGGAGTAAAAAGCCCATGAGATTTAGTGGAGTAGCCTAGATATTATAATGTATTAAAACATTTAAATACTCAAGTATAAGATGATTTTGTGAATGTAACCTTACTGCATACAGTAATGTTTGTGTCCCTGTATGTTTCTCCTGTATGTGGACTTAATAAATGGTTAAAGTGTGTGTGCGTGCAAGTAAAGTAAAAGTACTTCAGAAGTGCAGTACTTGAGTAAATGTAAAATGTACTTAGTTACTCTTCACCATTGATTAAAGAAAAAAAAAAACAGGGCAAAAGTGATGACACTAGGCCACAGCAATAACATCAAATTAAATGGCAGATGGAGATGGATGGATTTGTCTAGATTAAAGGACTCTGTCTCCCACCTTCATCTCTGTCGGCTTTAGTGAGACTGCATTGTAAAATCCTCAGTGTTAATTTTAACACAGAGTACATTACATTACAGTCATTTAGCAGATGCTTTTATCCAAGGCGACTTACAATAAGTGCATTCAACATAGGTAGGCAAGGAGACTACTAATCACCAGAAGTCTTAAGTGCATTCTCTTCTAAAACAAGCAACTAAGCGTATATCTAGCGCTAAGGTAAAAGTGCAATATATCAGCTACCTACTTTCTTAAACAGATGAGACAAATCAAATGAGCAAGAGCTAAAACAAATAAGTGTATCAAATAAACAAGATCCAATAAAACAAGAGCTCGTACAAATTAATTGACAACAAGTAGGCAAGGCTAAGTGGAAGTGGACCCACCTCTTCAGTGTTTCCTAAAGAGGTGGGTTTTCAGCCTCAGGAAAATAAAGCCAGTAAAAATGGAACCACAGGTTCTAACTCAAGACCATACCCACTTTATATATATGTGTGTGTGTGTGTGTGTGTGTGTGTGTGTGTGTGTGTGTGTGTGTGTGTGTGTGTGTGTGTGTGTGTGTGTGTGTGTGTGTGTGTGTGTGTGTGTGTGTGTGTGTGTGTGTGTGTGTGTGTGTGTGTGTGTGTGTGTGTGTACTGAGTGACATGCTTATTGTATCATGAAGACATATGCCATGATTTTGTGAATGTAATATATATGTGTGTGCATGTGTGCATGCGTGCGTGCGCGTGCGTGCGCGCCTGATAGATACTTTATTATCTGTACACACGTAACACAAAACAGCAAACAGTGAGTGGAGACCTCATGCTTAGTGCATGTGGAGCACTCTGGACATGATATCCAAAGCGCTTCGCCACTCAAAAGATGTCTTTCTGTGGAAACGGCCCCATGGACAGATACAGAAACAACATTTACCATAGGAATAGGCTGTCATTAAGGGTCAGAGACAACAGTTACTTCACCCAGAACTTATGATAGTTTGTTCAAAAAATGCTACAGTTTATACATGAGGGGACAAATGATCTTCCAGACAGATTGGTTCATAACATTGGTAAAATATATCGTTGTACTGAGGGCATGAAGTCATATTGATTGCATAGAGGGTGCGTTGCATCATTGGTTAATAGCGCTCTACTTTTTAATCACCTACTGTAGCGTTCCTGTATGAAATGTCATAATAGGCAAAAATTGCCGATCTACAAGCTCGAAATGAGAAAGAGACTACTGTACATAGGCCTTACAAAATGTTTATAATTTGTATTATCCTGTATTTGCCATTCTGGTAAAGCCATCTAATATCTCTGCCTCCTGGCCAGTTCAGACTTAAAAATAAAATATACTTTAGTCTCAATGCGTTTTTTTACTGGTTAAATAAAGGTTACTGTAAATAAAAGTGTCTCATCCATTGATGACATACTGCTGACTTTTACTTGCTGGAAATGAATATTAGAGTTTGTCTTTCTTACTCACGGATAATGAATCATACCAGGCAACAAAACAAAAAGTTAGACACTTTTATCCACCCTATAGATTCAAGATTCAAGATTCAAGATGTTTATTGTCACAAGGTACAAAGTACAAGTACATGCACTGTGAAAAACTTAGGTTGGGGGTGCTCCATAAAACAAAGAATAAAAACAGTTCATCAATAACAATACTAAACTTCCGTAAAGATTAAAAACAGTTTAAAAATCAGTTTAAAAGACCAGGGTCAGCATACAAGGCCGTCACACCATGGAAATAAATACATTCATTTCATAGACTTGTTTAATAGTCTCACAGCCTGGGGTAAAAAACTGTTCTTCAGTCTACTTGTGCTCGCTTTGATGCTTCTATGCCTCTTGTCTGAGGGCAACATAGCGAACAGACTGTTATGGGGGTGTGTGGGGTCCCTGATGACCCTCAGGGACTTCCTGAGGCAGCGCTGGTCATACAGTTCCTCCAGGCTGGGCAGCTGACATCCAGTGATGCGCTCAGCTGTGCGCACCACCCTTCTTAGGGCCTTATGGTCCTTGTCCGTACAACTTCCATACCAGCTGGTGAAGCTGCTGGTCAACAGGCTTTCAACTGTCCCACGATAGAAGGCCTTGATGGTATTTTGACTCAGGCCAAACTTTTTGAGACGCCTGAGTCCATATAGGCGCTGTTGGGCCTTTGAGACCACCAGAGATGTGTGTCCCTCCCACTTCAGCTTCTCGTTGATGTTAACTCCCAGGTACTTGAAGGTTTCCACCCTCTCCACTACAGCACCGCCGATGGTAACAGGGGGCTGTGGGTCCCTCCCCTTCCTGAAGTCCACAATGACCTCCTTGGTCTTGGCCACATTCATAAGGAGGTGGTTCTCTCCACACCACTGCTCAAGGTTGGTTACCTCTTCTCTATATGCCACCTCGTCATCCCCGGTGATCAGCCCCACTACCACCGTGTCGTCTGCAAACTTGACGATGGTGTTTGTGGGATGCAGGGCCACGCAGTCGTGTGTATAGAGGGAGTACAGGAGTGGACTGAGAACGCAGCCCTGTGGTGCTCCTGTACTCAGAGTCAGTGAAGGAGAGGAGGCAGAGGAGGTGCAGTCGCCCACTCTCACCACCTGGGGGCGGCCCGTCAGAAAGTCCAGGATCCAGTCTATACATCTCAGTCTGCACATAAAGTGTAGTCTCTGTTGTTTTTGGAGTTTCTTGACAACCTAGAATTATTCATCCTGGCCAAGTACAGGTATTTCTTAACAGTTTCTACCACATCCCCATCAACGAGTTGTTGATGTGTGCGTGAGCGCTAGTTCTTAACACATCAAGTGCCAGAGGTTTTTTAAAACAGGGTACATCCAGTGCTACCGATCTTACCGTTTACGCATTATGTTTAGAGCTGTAGACGCCTCGACGAGGACCCGGATGTAAACAAAAGGTGCGTGCGCGATGGTTGTGGGCCCGACTATCGACTGGAACAATGATATTTCTAACGCGATCCGCCATTGCAGAGTGATTGCCCATTGAAAATGGCTCGTTTTCACCACGGTAAAAAGATATGAAGATAAGGACCTTTTTCTCAAGATCCTATCATTGGAGTGGACGGGAGGTACGTTTTTTGGACAGATTCACATCCGTCCATTCCATTATACAGGGTCCGTGGATCATTCCTAAGTTGCGTTAGAGTGTCCTGTGTGGAAAAAAAAGAAGAAGAAAAAAAAAAGAGAATTCTCTAAATGTGTTAAGTCAAAGATAACTGAAGGAAATTACTGTTACATCAACCAACAAGCTCGTACTCTTTCCAGACAGCTTGTCTCATCACCCTGAATCAGACCAAGCTGGTCAGACCAAGACGGGTTTGAGGGTGGGTGGGAGGTGGCCCATGCCTCTGCTTTATATATCCCCGATCTGTTCATTCATTTTTATGGCCGTTGGGGGCATGTTTTATCCCTGTTTCTGGTCAGACTGAATTAAAGAAATGCATTTATTTTTGTGAAATGTACACTGTCTGATATCTTGTTAGCTTGTTTCCATGGCGGTCATTATATGCAACCTCAAGTCTGCCTCCTGGTAAGATGGCCATGATAAGCATGGTTTGTCAAAAAACTCATCCATACAGTATGTGTAGAAAATATGCCTCACACACCATCCTAATCCTAACCTGCTCCAAATCAGAGCAGGTTTCCCCTCAACCTAGTCCAAAGTCCACATTATTTATAACGCCAAATAACAAGATGTTATTGTTACAGCATTTATACAATTATTTATAAATGTTATTTATAACATTTATAACGCTATACGTGTGATAACCACCTCAACAACCAGTGGTTGATACGGCTGTACATGTCATCAGTAATTATATTTGGCAGGGGACCAGAACAAATTTGTCTGACAATATTGTTGCATATGCACACACACCGAGTCAACATTAATCTAAGTGACATACAGACATGCAACAGGTTGAAATAATAACCTGTTTCTGCAGTATGCATGTCTCAGAAAGTGAGAGTTACAGTAGCTGAAGGCATACTAATGCCTCATTTAACAACATAGTGTTTGAAAGTGATGTCAAACTCCATCTTGTTCGTACTTCTGTGTCCGCGACCGCGAGTCATGTGTGCACGTGTCTCAGAAAGTGATACAAAACTACTACCGACATCCCTACATAATGCGCACGGAGGTGCACGCACGCACGCTGAAATAATGACCTAGTTTATGTAGCGTGTGCCTCTGAAAGTGACAGTATGTTGTATCCTATTTATGCCTTATTTAACAACAGACTGTTTGAAAGTGATTTCCAAACTCCATCTTGTTTGTACTTCTGTTTCCGTGAGTCATACTGTACGTGCATGCAGGGGTGTGCATGTCTCAGAAAGTGACACAAAGACACCACCTGTGCAGTAGCTCCATATGCTATTTTGTTCGTCTACGCATGTGCAGTACGGCACTGGGAGGGCACTGGGAGGGCTTTGGGAGGGCGTTGGGAGGGCGCTGGGAGGGTGCTGGGAGGGTGCTGGGAGGGTGCCCTATGGCCAAAGTCTGGGGAAATATCTGACTTAAAGTTTAAATCAAAGTTATGACATTTGACACTAGCCTGTTCAATGTCACCCATGACTTACAGTAGCCTATATTGTGCCAATTACTACTGGTGTGCTGTGAGAATGCAGATGCAGAAACACGTTGCAAATTCTAAGAGTAAGATCACAATTTAACAACTTGATTAAAGATGTATGTTAAATAACCACATTAACCCTGGTGTCCATATTTTGGGCAAATTTGACAAAAGTTATCAAAAGTAGTTTCTTTTTTATATATATATTTTTTTAAATAGCCGATGTACAAGACCTAGGGAGTTTGTAGAGCTTGTAGATCGGCTATTTTGGTTATTTGTCGTATACAAAGAAGTATAGTGGTTAAGAAAATGTGTGCCATCAGTGTCACTCCTGCATTAATTTGTATAAAAAAATATGCTCCCTTGCAGAGCTGTTGGTAGTGATAGTAGTGATATTGTTTAATTCACCCTGGACCATCAGCCACAAAAGACTCCACCCATCTAATTATGTTGGTGTTAACACCTACATGCGTGTGTGTGTGTGTGTATGTGTATGTGTATGTGTATGTGTATGTGTATGTGTGTGTGTGTGTGTGTGTGTGTGTGTGTGTGTGTGTGTGTGTGTGTGTGTGTGTGTGTGTGTGTGTGTTTTCATAGCAGGTGAAAGCCACAGCATTGAATATGTGAACTGCTGAATGTAGGGTCACAGGTCGATTTGAAGTAATTAAAAAAGGAGCTGAAACATACCGGAACTTTTGAAAGCATGAATAGCATAGATTTTGACCTTGAATCCTTGAGTTTTGTTTGGCTGGCATATTCGTCCATGAATGGAGACAAATGTATAAAGTGTGATAAAACGTGCAAAAACCTAAGCTCTATAGGCGTACACCGGCAACAGCAAAGGCATACATGATGCCACACACACAGACAAATGAATAAAATGTGATAAAACGTGCAAAACCTGAGCTCTAGGCGTACACCGGCATACATACACATATAGCCAACCCCACGTGACACACACACAGACAAAATGTAGACAGTTGGCACAGTTGGCACAGCTGGAATAGCTGTGCCAACTGTGTAGAGCTTATTTTTTTCCTTCTTTTTTTAAAAAAGTATTTCACCTGCCTCTCGGGAGGGTTATGGATGGGCACCATTTTATCTCAACCTGCCTCCCATTTCACTTAAACCCTCTATTCTTCATAAAACAGGGCTGAGTCGCAATTGTGCTTGGACCGCTTTTTTCCCCTCTACACTAAATCTCTGTACCAAAAATAGCCGATCTATAGGCTCACATAACGTGACAAAATACCAGATCCACAAGCTCACAACACATCACAACGTGATGCGTTGTGAGCTTGTAGATCGGCTATTTTTTGGCAAATGTTCCCCCCAGATTGGTACGTTCAAGTGGTTCAGCCAAGACAAACGGAAGCAGATGCGACATGGACACCAGTGTATTAGACGCCTAATGCGCATCTCCGGCGTTGCCGGGCTCCAGGGAAGCATCCTTCAGTGAAACTCACAGCGGGGGAGTGGTAATTGGCTTTGTGCTGTACGACCAAACATGTCGCTGGCACCCTCTGCTCAAAAATCGATTTCACAAGGTGACGCTCACATGTGCAAGAATGCAATGATGTGAGGCATCATGATCATGAGGCCAGGGTTACATTACTGTGGCAAGCCACAGGTCACTCACACCATACACGCACGCACGCGCGCGCGCACACGCACACACACACACGCACACACACACACACACACACACACACACACACACACACACACACACACACACACACACACACACACACACACACACACACACGTTACACTTCAATCTGGCGTGCTAGTTTCTCTCTATTTCTTCCAAAAACAACCCCCACCTAACCCTATTGACTCTGACTCACATACTCTCTTTCTCAGTCTCAATCTTTGCCCCCCCCCCCCCCTCCAGTCTCTCTGTGGGTGGGGATTTGGTCAATTCTTTCTTTTAAAATGTCATTTAGCCTTTATTTATCCAGGATAGGCTCACTGGGCACGAATTCTCTTTTTCAGCGGTGACACACACAGTGACACACATTCACACCTGAGAGCTAATACCAGTACACAACCACAGTCCTATGCTGTAGTCCACTGAGCAGCTCCACAGGGATGTTGGGGGTTCAATAGATGTACTTAGCTACCTTCCACTGCTGTGAGTGGAGTATAATGGTGAGTTTGTCTTGTTTCGTTTCACTGTTCTGATTAAAATAAGATGGATCGAAGCTATGCTTTTCACAGAATTCCTCTTTCGATGCGGCTCAATATGATAAAGGTTTTCTTTACTTCACCAAAGTACGACATCTCTGAAGTAAACTACAGAAAGGAGCATAAAGTTACAATTCTAGAAAATAAAAACATTGAAAAAACACTGCCACCAAAAGTCAACCACTTCATCCCACTTGTTAATTTTCCCCAGGTCATTTAGCCGTACCGCCTTTTAATTGTCTCATTCTGAGAGGCCATCCTGGAAACGGTGACTTCAGTAGTTAATTTCTGGAGGCAATTTCCCAGTGCAGCTTTTTAGCTGTTCATCTGGAAGGCAATTTAGTGTGTGTGTGTGTGTGTGTGTGTGTGTGTGTGTGTGTGTGTGTGTGTGTGTGTGTGTGTGTGTGTGTGTGTGTGTGTGTGTGTGTGTGTGTGTGTGTGTGTGTGTGTGTGTGTGTGTGTGTGTGTGTGTGTGGAAGGGGGATTTTAGCTGGCTTGAACAAATATTAATTAAGTTGAGATGTATGTATGTATGACAAAAACGCCTCGACACTGAATATTTTAACAACAGTTAAGGGTGATTTATATGACACGTTTTGGTGATAAATTACCCTTTGCAAAGGCATCTCTGAGGGTGGATGGTAATGCACATACACACGCACCGACATAAGACAATCCACACACATTACAAGGGAAGCATCCACTTTCATAATATTATATTTTACCAGAACATGACAGGACAATAGTTATGGATGAGGCACGATCCTATTCAACTGAATAATGACTGCATGAAGCTATGCAGCTTAGTGTTTATTTAAATTTAAATTAGCTTCGGCTAGAAACCCCACACACAATGCAACGGTTTCATGTTTTTATAACTTGATACATTGTTTTCTGTATTGTCCCTGACAAATAAAAATGCAAATTAAATAAAATCTCTTCGACAAAAATAACTGATCTGCAAGCTCACAACGCATCGCAAACTGTTCACCAATTTTTGCCAAATGTTTGCCTATGCCCAGAATTGGGTTCATGTGGTTACACTGGAGAAGAGAGGAGAGGATGGATGGATGGATGGATGGATGGATTAGAAAATAGATCAAAGCTGATCAACGGGGAGAAGAATAGTTCCATATAACCTGGCAATATTGACTTCCATGTGTTCACTGACTTTACTGAGTTCCCTATGCACTATATGGCTAAACAGACATCCATATTTATAGGGGTGACACAGAGGCTGTGAATAGTTAAACAGCCAATGTTTGACGGTTTCATTTAAAGTGGTCGGTGGCTTGGATTGAATGAGTGGCTAGAGGCTTTTATCTCTCCATGGAGGATTATTACACTGGTTAGATGGCCAGAGAGGAGAGGAGATAAAAGACAGGATGGGAACTGAGGACGAGGAAATGGGAGGAGACGTAGAAGACAAAATATAATAGTCTAAGATCAGTGTCCTAGATCAGTGCTTCTCACCCTACGGGTACCTTGGGGTTTGACTGACGGAGCACTCAACAGTAAATAGACTCTAGGTTAGCAGCAGCGATGAGAGAGTGGCCCCTCTTGGTCAAATCCTCATGTTTTGTATTTCCGTTTCTACACCGTTTAGACGTCTCCACTGTGCCTCTCCTGAGTCAATTTGTTTTATTTATTTTCTGTGTTTCTTGGGCACCTAAAATAATATTCAGCCACCCGCCGCTAGGGGGGGCTGAAGCTCTGCCAGCCCCATAGTTACTGCGCTACTGCCTTCATACATTGCTGAGGTTTTAACACTGATACCAGCAGTCTCCCAGTCTGCCAGCGGTGGAAGAAGTACTGTATTCAAAACAAGTAGCTTGTTGTAAATTGGCTATTTGCGAAAACGTTTTTTTTTTTAAGATTGAAAACTACATTCAATTTGTTATAAATAGGGCTTAAATGGTTAATTGCCAGTTCATTTGGTTCCATTTTGTACATTCCCATCAGTTAAATGAACACTCAGGATTTTACTGTGTATTATGCGCCACTGCAGTTCTTATCAAAGCTTAGCGTGTGGGTAGATAACGTGAATGAGCGGTAGATGGAAACTGAGTTGACAGATGAAGAGATAAAGAGAGGGAGACAAGCTGAAGAACAGACAACAGTGTCAGTTAGGTTGAAGGGATCGGACGATCGATTGTTTTTTTTTTGACAGCCATATTAGCACCGGACAGATATCACAGGGACAGAGGAAGAACCCTGGCGCGTGACCCATTTACTGCTGCTAAAATTATACACACACACAAGCACAGCCGCAGGCGCACACCATCTCTAAGACGGATAACAAAAAAAAGAAAATAGCTAAAATTGGTCTCCAAATATAATGTGGTGGCTGTTAACCACTTCAATTTCTTTGGAAAATCTCATCTAGCGCCTACTCAGGGGAATAGAGTAGGTCCAAAGGTGTGTGTGTGTGTGTGTGTGTGTGTGTGTGTGTGTGTGTGTGTGTGTGTGTGTGTGTGTGTGTGTGTGTGTGTGTGTGTGTGTGTGTGTGTGTGTGTGTGTGTGTGTGTGTGTCAGGTGAACACTGGGAGAACATGCAAACCCCACACTGAAAGACTCCTGTCAGGACCTTCTTGCTGTGTGGCAACCACTGAACCACCTGCCTTCCATGTTGCTTAAGCTATATTATTTTATCCTTGTTTTTATTTATTTATCTTAAAATGACTGGGGGACTGACTGACCTGACTTTGACTACGGTTTTTATTGTTTTTTTATTGTTCCTTCAATGTTCAGTGATCTTCTTTTAATACTGTTGTTGTCTGCAGAGGTACCAAACTATGTTCCGTTGTGTATGCAATGACAATAAAGCTCTTATCTATCTTATCTTCCATCACACTATGACAAGTCAACCACTTAAACCTCATTATTAATTTTATTGGTAAATAAAATGAATGAATTGCACGTCAAACAGCGAAAACAGGCAATCAATCTGCAAGCCCATAACATGTCACATTGTGACACAATATTAGCGTGTAGATCTGCCCTTTTAAGCAAAATAATATGGATACTAGGGTTCATGTGCAATACTTATTCATAAATACATCATCATTCTGTCTGTCAATCTCTAAATCCTGCCTCCATCTCTCTCATTTCTATAACCTACTCTCTCCCTCTCCCTCTCTCTCTCTGTCCTTCTCTTTCTTTCCGTTTCTTTCCACACTCTGATTCTCTCTATCTCTGTTGTTCTGTCTCTCTTCCTCTGTATCTCAGTCTCTTTAGGCCTGAACAAATCCAGTCCACACTGAGCAGATGAAAGCTAGACAATGAGTGTGTGTGTGTGTGTGTGTGTGTGTGTGTGTGTGTGTGTGTGTGTGTGTGTGTGTGTGTGTGTGTGTGTGTGTGTGTGTCTGTCTGTGTGTGTCTGTGTGTACGCATATGGAAGAGGAGAGGAGAGGAGAGAGATCAGGAACTTGAACCAATTAAATCTATTTTTAAAAAGGAAAGCGGGTGGCCCTAGCCCAATTTTTTCGTCTTTATTGAGCCTTACAGTATGAGAGCTGAGGGGTAGCCAGCATCCCAAGTGTGCATTGAAAAGACTGTGTGTGTGTGTGTGTGTGTGTGTGTGTGTGTGTGTGTGTGTGTGTGTGTGTGTGTGTGTGTGTGTGTGTGTACGGTACTGTACTGTACACAATGTGTGTCTGTGTGTACACGTGAATACACACACTGCGCTGCGTGTACGCAACACCAGAAATATTCACCTGCTTCTGTTGGCTTATAAACTGCTGCTATTGTCAGTTGGTGACTCAGCTAGCTATTTGGGGCTGTTGTTCGTGATTTATCAAGCACGGCCGAAGGGGAGAGAGAGAGAGACACACAGATAGAGAGAGACAGAGACAGAGAGAGAGAGAGAGAAACATGTTTTATGCTGATGACCTTGTTCTATTGTCTTCCAGTGCTGAACAAGGTCTACAGCAACAGATGGACATACTGTAGTAGAAAAGTACTGTCGGCCCTGGCAGAAAATTAAGAACAAATCTAAAAAATGTAATTTCTCAAAAATGTGTGAGGAGAACAAATAACAGTACATAAATAACTATCATTTTACAATGTATGAGGTATACATTGGTATAATATCATCAGGGAGCAACAAATCCACGTGCTGTGAATTTGTACATATGCTATTTTCGTATAAATCTTGCATAACCCTCTCTAGTCTCGCGTAGCCAGCCTTTCAGTGATCTTTGCCTGTACCAATACATCTGGGGAAATCTAAATTCAACGCTGGGGCTTGAACAGCGGAGAAAACATCCGCTAAACAACGCTAGGCTCACTGCATTGGAAGCTAATCCTGATCAAAAACAATGAAGCTTGTCCAACAAATAATTTCACCCACTTATTTACACATGTAATGACAGACATTGTGACAATAAAGTTGAGTTGAGTTGAGATGATACTATCCCAATGTGAAAGACCACCCTGCCAAAAGTCTGTTCATATACGGAGTGTTTTACAATTTCAGAATAGGTTCCACTCTGTTCTAGATCCTACATTGTATTTACCCCATTACAACCGGGAAAGCATCTGTGTAACTTTAACCTGAAGTCATAGCTACTACTTCGTGAGCTTGTAGATCTGCTATTTGTGCAAATCTTTGAATACATATATTTTTAAAGAGAACATTTTTAACTCTACTCTTTGCTTCTGGGGGTCCCTTGGACAAAATATTTTGAGATGGGGTCGGCGGCCAAATACATAATTCTGGGTGATCGTTGATATGAAACAGTTTGAGCACCACTGATATAGAAACATACGCTTTTCAGAAAACTGATTGGATTTAGAAGACATTTTTTTAATCAGCCTCATGTCTTAATGGGTTAAACGTCAGCAGATGTATCCTTCGATCGTCTGGCTATGTAAGGCTAAACATTCCCAGAAACACTCTCGAACCAACAGAGTAAACACAATTATAAAAGGAAACTATTTGGAACATTGGAAAGAAGAAACTATAAGACAAAGTAGATTAGAATGTTATGTGTCCCTAAAAAGAGATTATACATTGGCAGAATATGCCTCTACTGTCAGCGATAGGAAACAGGGACGGATCCTAACCAAGTGCAGGCTCAGTGAGCACAAATTGGCAATCGAAAGAACGATGAGAGATGTTGTAGCTAGTGCTGTTGGGGCGAACAGAGTGACTCATTGGCTGGGGGACACACACGGACACACGGGCACGCGCACACATGCGTACGCACGCACACACACACACACACACACACACACACACACACACACAAAACATTGAGAGTGCAGTTTGCCTAGAGCAAAAGATCGATGGTGTTTCTGTGTATGTGTGTGTGTGTGTGTGTGTGTGTGTGTGTGTGTGTGTGTGTGTGTGTGTGTGTGTGTGTGTGTGTGTGTATACGTGTGAACAGTTTGACACGATATATGTGCATTCGTTTCTCATCGCTATTCTTGCACGTGTGTGCTCGCGCGTGCATGCATGAGTGTGTGTGTGTGTGTGTGTGTGCTTGTGAGTGAGTGCGTGTGCCTGTCTGTGAAAGTGGGAAGGTGTGGCTGTTCAGTGTGTATGTGTGTGTTTGTGTACGAGTTCAGGTGCACGTGCATTAGCGTGCATGTGTGCCGCAATAAAGACGTGCAATAGACTGATAATCCTGGGGCTATAAAAACAATATACTGTTTAGTAGCAAATCCCCCTCTCTCTCTCTCTTTCTCTTTTTCTCTCTCCCCCACACACACACACACACGCACACACACACACACACACACACACACACACACACACACACACACACACACAATTCCCACATCCCGTGTGCTAGATATCTACTGTATTTATCATAATTCTGTGGCGTTGACGTTTCACTGAATTGCATGCAGTTATTAATAGCGGTGAGGAGTGGGGCGATAGTGGAACAGCAATCACATGTCCATCAACAGTAAAATTACATTCCAGCAGGGATTTTCTCTCAAATGAAATTGTCTTTGTGTGGGAGGTGCAGAGTCGTCGACAACTAATCTACAGCACATCAAATAGACGCCAAGAGCAGAGGATGTAAAATTATCTTGGGAGGATATAACAAACTCTGTTAATATGTTGGGTTGGCAGTGGTCCTGTGAGAACCATTTCTCAGTTAAGCCCAGTTCAAAAACTCAATTCATAATCGCCAAATAAAGTGAATGTGAATGGATGTCCACAAACCTACAGTAGTTCAGTGGTTCTCCAACTTTTTAATTTCAAGGACCCCCATGCACCCCGAGAGAGTACGAATGGACAGGAACATTTGGTTGCTGCCCATAAACGATATAGTAAAATATCAGGAATTATGTTCAATAGTAATGAGAGGGTGGCTCTTGAAAGAGACGTTTTAGGTGTTTTTTAACTCAGAGGGTACAAATGGAAGCAAATGGACCCATACGCTCCCAGAGTTAAATGAACAGCGGTAAATTAACGCTGGAGGGGTCCCTGTGTACATTTTCATCTGTTGTATGTGCCTGCAAACAAAACAAACCACCAAATTGATATTTGAGTCAACAAACTGCGTTCTCTTCCGACGTGATATCCGAGCGGGGAGGACCAGCTCTGTGCTCAGTCATCCATGGGCAGTACAGCTGCCGGCCGGGATGGAGAAAAACACACGGTCAGTGTTTGTTTTCGACAGCTTGAATGTATTCATGTACTTTGAAATATGTCATGAAATAGAACATAGTTAGGCCTACTGAATCTTTCACACATACAACTGCTAGATAGTCAACTTTGTGCTTAGAATTCGGTACTGTTTCTCAATAGAATGTACTGTATGTGTACAGTGATTGACAGCTGACAGCACGCATGAGCGATTAGTTGAACACGCAAATGAACACCCAGCAACCAAAGTGAAGTGATTCAAGCGATGGGAACACAGCTTTGGTTATAGAAATGTAAGGGTCCATTTGGAATCCCCTCAAGGAACCCTGAGGGTCCATGGACCCCACTTTGAGAACCACTGACCTAGATTTCCACTGTCCGATTTTGGTCCAATATATGTCCACATGTACGCAAAGCAAACTTTGAGCAGACGTTCATCTAGGAGGTCATATTAGATCAATGATGTCCAACGGGCTAGCCTTACAGAACCTGACACAATGTGTAACAATGGATCAAGTTGACCAATAATCAATAAGCCTTTTATAAAGGAGAAACCTATGTGAATATGTGATTGGAAGCACCTCCGTCAACTAAAGTCTGCCGAAAATAGCAATGGACGATAACACACCTTGCTATATGCTGGTAGACCTGCTCAAAGCAGGAGGGCGGCAGAGAATGCAAATCATGGTCCTTGCAGTGTGCTGCTGATTTGCAGAAGACATCCCCTGCTGATACACCTTTCCTCCCACTGGCACATGGCGTGTCCCCAAAAATACCAAGCACATGCAGGCGGGGGGGGGGGGGGGGGGAAACAAGCCACAACAACTCTGGAAATTGTCAATTTGTCCATCCGCCTGATGCCTCACACCAATCAACCTGCCCCAATAGGGTCCTCTGTTAAATGAAATTAGTTAAACGAACACTCTGTATCTGACAGTGTAGAATAAACAGCCGTGGTGGGACTTGTTGGGGACATCTGATACACATCAACAACTATTTATATTCTATTTATGTACACAACTAGATCTTCTGAAGGCGGATCAAAGCTATGAGGATCAGAGGTTCATCTGTGGAGCAAAGACATAACTGAGAAGAAAGAAAGGCGGCATCTCTCTCTCTGTCCTTCTCTCTCACCCTGCCCCACTTTTATTCTGACATTCCTTTCTTTCTTGTCATTTACGTCTTTTATCTCTTTGGTTGCCTTTCAGTTCATTCCTCTCTTTCACTCTGTTCGTCCATCTGAGTGCCTCATTTCTCTCTTCTTTCCCTTCAATCAATCTTTCACCCTCCATTTTCTCTCACCTTATGTCTTTTTTTGTGACCAACTTTTTTATTTTAACTTTTTTTTAAACAAGCTTTCAGAGGTGACAGACATTACATCACATTACTGTGCGGGCAAGCAGTTCATACAATTTCCCACGGTGACATATGAAAGTGTCTTTTCAGTACATAGATTGTCCGTCAGTATAGTCATGTACTGTATAGTCTGCCTGTTGGCAGTTGTGACAGTCGCTTTCCCTGATCCTGTGGCTGCTAAACAGCCCAGGTTGCTTCTTAACCCCCCTACCAGACCCCCGGGTTCGCACAGACATTATAGGAACGGTAAAACCATGATGTATACATGTAAATAATACAATATTTTTTAGATAATGCAATGAAGTGAAAGACCAAAGTACATCGGTTACATGGCGGCTTTCCGACATGTCGCCTTTCCGACGTTAACGAACCCTATACCTAACCCTCACCCTAACCCTAACCGCACGCGGAAGCCACTAGTCGGAGTGGCGAGATGTCGGCATGGAAGACCGTTACCAGTACATCATAATTGTGCTTGTTAGATACCCTCTAATCGTGTTACAAAGTAGAGGGAAGGAAAAAAAACAAAAAAAAAACAGAAAACAGAAGAAAAAAAAACATTCTTTTTGTTCAGTCTCAGATGTCAGGGTACAAGTGTTCAACCTAGTGGAGTACTATATTATTTAACCTTCTGGGCCGCAGTAAGTAATATTTGAATCAATTCTGTCCTTGCGCCCTGTGCTCTAGCACTAGCCTGACACTCAGCCTGAATTTTCATTTCGTTTCACTCCATTATTCAGTCTGAAAGCCCTCTCAATGCAGCCGATTTCTGAGATGGGGGCGTGGCCAATTTTTTTTTTCAAAGACTCTTTGGCAATTGGTTCATACTGGATTATCCCGATCCCGATTCGTTGTACAGATTTTCAACCGAGAAACACCCGCCTTCGACAGCGTCACCAGACCCTGAATGCGAGGCAAACGATTCAGGGGGTGGAGCCAGGCTACTCTAGCACTGGATGCCTCTAATCTCAAGACTTCGTAGAAGGACAACTTCCAACGGTGAATTTTGAGATTATGAGGTGGTTTCCATCTCATTACAAGTATTTTCTTTGCTGCCGTTAAACCAGCCAACAACACTCTCTTTTTATGAGGTGTTCATCTTAGAGATGAATCATTATTTAATAATAGAATGTGTGGCAAACAAGGTATGTTTAACTCCATTATATCAATGAGAAATAATGCAACCTTGGCCCAAAAAGCTAGTACTCCTGGACATTCATATGTATATGTTCCCATGGCTCTTTGCGGACATAGAGAACATAGAGGACGTTTGTAAATGTTTGATTTAGTTTCCTGGGTGACAAATAACATCTTTGTATCAGTTTGTAATGAGTTAATTGATTATTATAATTACGGGAAGTTAACAGAATATTATCCTGCCAATTTATGCAGGCATTATAATCTTTTAAATCTATGTTCCAGACAGTGATATTACCTGTAATTCTGTTCAATTTTCTTGTATTTTATTATATAACCCAGAAACAAAGCCACTTTTAACATTTATGCCTCTCACTATAAGCATCAAGGGATGGACTAGTAAAGGTACACAGGGACATTATAGATTTGTTTGAGCTCTTGAAAGGATCTAAGAACGTATTCGCTGTATATGTCAGATAGTTTGTGAATACCTTGTCTTTGCCGATTGGGAAATGTAACTGGTTTCCCACCCAACAGTAAGGAGTTATTATCAAAGATAGGGGTATCTAGGTGCCATTTTGTGTCCCACTGTCCCATTTCGGCAATATATTTCCAAACATAAATTGATGCTATAATTGGGCCGAATTTAGTACTCAAATCAGCCTCATGGTGGCACTATAACAGGACAATTTGTGTTTTTACCTGTAACTGCACCGATCTGTGTAAAACTTTGTATGTGCACTCCCTAAAGGTCAAGGAAAAACCTTTGCCCTACATTTTTCCCATTTGCCTTAGCCACCAGGAGGCCGACTTATGTAAAAAATAATATATATATATTACTCCTTCCCATTTTATCCAAACTGTACGCAAATCGGTACACATGATTTCTATAGTCATGTGATCAAGACGGATCTGTTTGATTTTTCATGATTGGTTTGCAGTAGAGGCTTATTTTGAACAAAATACCGCAAATCATGAACGCAGCGTCCGATTGCGGTCAAACTTTGCATGCACATTCACACTATGTTGAGGAACAAATGCCAACCTTTTAACATTGGCCTGTTATAGCGCCACCAGGAGGCCACAATAACCTAACAGACCTGGCGGAGACCTGTGCTCCGAGGAGCACTTTTCCTAGTTTTCTTTGACTTGTTTCTTTTTCAGTTTTTCTCTCCCTTTCCCCCCTTGTTTTTCTTCCCTGAAAACATTGATTTACACCCTGTAAACCTGTGATGACCTGTGACAATAAAACTGATTCTGATTCAGTGTTGTCCCTTTCTTCTTTGCACTCTCTCATCAGCCCCACCCCCTCTCTTTTTCCCCCCTCCTCCTCTTCATTTCTCTTTCCCTCCCTGCCTGCTCCCCCCACTCTCCATTAATGGAAAAATAAAACGAGAGCAGAGATCAAAGGAGTTCAGACAGAAGCTGAAATGAGCGTCACCCTAAATTAGATCCATGACGCTCTGCACTCGAAGCCCGACAGAACCCGTGCTTAATGTGAATGAGAGTCGCCTCCAATTTCTCTCCGAATCACTCAGGTGGGACTTGATCTTGAAACTGTGACGTCTGGAGAATTTCTCTCGTTGAGCCCATCAGTGAAATATCGGTCGGGATCTGCATCTCCAGACCTGAGTGTAGGAAACCTAGGCTGTCCTATAGCTATAGTGGAGTTTGCATGTTCTCCTCTTGTCTCCTAGGGTAGGTACCCTCACAAAAAAACATGCAGTAATCCTGGTCTCTATACTGCCTCCCCCTGGTCAGCCGGGGCACCTGATGGAGGTGAAAGGAACTGGTTGGAATAACGTGTTCCTTCCACGCGCTACATCCTACCGGGGAAACTCCCCCCTGTCAGGTGATAAGAAGCAGCTTGCTAGCTCCCAAGGCAGAGGGAGAGTAGCGCTCAGGATTACATAGGCAATTGACACTGGGTGAAAACATTTTTAACACCTCTAAAATGAAAAATTAAACGTGAGGCGTTGTGAGCATGTAGATCAGCTATTTTCACAATAGACCTGAGTTAAACAAAATGTAGTGCCTCAACTCCTACACATCCAAGAGCTTGTCAGGGTGGGGGGAACCCCAGGTCAAAAAAAGATTACTTTGGGGGCAGCCGCCTGAAAAGGTTGAAAAAGACAACATTCAGCCACTAGACGTCATGTCACACTCTCAACAGCTCTGTTGAATAAGGTTTGTTATTTCCCTGACTCGTGTAAGGCAGCAATTATGCAGTTTGCAACATTGTAACATGCCGGCTGCCTCCAAGGGTTTATTTTTTAGGGAAAAGTACCTTTCTCAATGAAAACAGAAGCACACAGACAATGGGAGCTGTAGTCTTATAGAGGTAAACAAAGCAATCATTCTGGACCTGCCACAATTATTAAAATTATTATTACACAATCATGATATTCGGAAAAGCAACACTAATCCACCTTTTTAAAAGCTCTGTGGGTGTATTATTTTATTTTCATTATTTGTTAAATATTAATATTAATATATATTAATATTATAAATATTAAGTAAATTAAAGATTTGTTACCAATGTGACTGTTAACTCAGAGTTACACATGGATAAATTAACATGGCTGATTGTGTGCACACTGCACAGTAAAATCTGGAGGGTTAATTAAACTAAGTTAAATTGACAGTCACGATTTGGCTGTGCCATGCGCCCACCCAACTCTGGTCCTTACTGCTGCTAGTTTTCTATTGTACAAGGTTAATTTACCTGGAGTCTCAGGTCTAACTTAGTCCCCAATTGAAACAGCTAGACTGAAACCCAGCACTACTGAGGATACCCTGCACTCGAATTGAAAGCCACCGCTCTCAGTACCAGGTGAAGAAAACATACTAGAGTAAGTGTAATGGATCCCTTACTGTCCTGACAGCAAAAACGCACTTTTATTAATCAGTCAAAAATGCGACGTATAGCATTTGTACAACTTGACAGCTCCTCAAAGGGACTGCTGACAAGCCAGTCGAGCAAAGTACAAGTACGTGTGCTGTATTCTCATCACTTTTATCATGACTCATGTGGACGCAACTTTATATGTATACTAGCCGGGGTACTCAACATCACCCAGCTTAATTAGTGTGGTTGCCCTAACAGGGCAACCAGACTATAGTAAGCTTCATACTTTATTATTATTAGTGTGGTTGCCCTAACAGGGCAACCACACTATAGTATATAGACTATAGTACTCTATACACTTTATTTCATGTTTCTAGATAAACTTTATTTCAAGATTGGTTAAATAGTTTAATTGATATTGATTTATTAGTGCATTAAATTTCCCCATCCACTTTAATGAAAAAGTGAAAGAACTCAAATTCAAGTATTTTTTTCTCAGAAACCGTATGAACTAGAGTAGTTAGGTATGCTACTGTATAAACAATAAGTCTTGGGGGTTGTCCTGGCCATGACCTTCCATCTCACGTGCACTTTCATCTCTTGGAGGCCAGTCTATGAACTCAAGTCATCCATGACATCAGCACTATTATGCCAGTCATATGATATCAGTACTATGACGTCAGTCATCTATGACATCAGTACTACAACCTCAGTCATCTATGACATCAGTACTACCACAGTCATCTATGATATCAGTACTATGACCACAGTCATCTATGACATCAGTACTAAGACCTCAGTCATCTATGACATCAGTACTAAGACCTCAGTCATCTATGACATCAGTACTAAGACCTCAGTCATCTATGACATCAGTACTAAGACCTCAGTCATCTATGACATCAGTACTTGACCTCAGTCATCTATGACATCAGTATTATGACCTCAGTCATCTATGACATCAGTATTAAGCCCTCAGACATCTATGATATCAGTACTAAGACCTCAGTCATCAATGACATCAGTTCTAAGACCTCAGTCATCAATGATATCAGTTCTAAGACCTCAATCATCAATGACATCAGTGCTACGATCTCAGTCATCAATGAAGTCAGTACTATGACATCAATCCGCTGCAACACAACAATTCAGCATCTCCATTTACGTTGTAAACATGTAGATAGATACCAACGCTTGAAACATTACAACAAAAAAAAATAATGCCCATGACCTTCCTCTGATAATAACTCACCTTTATGGAACGATTCAGCCCAATCCCACCTGGGGTGTGGGCGTGCATAATAGACACAGATATGTCAATCATGGCAGGTTTTTAACAAGCTCAAGGTGTGCAGGGTTTTGGTGGAACCTCTTGGGTTTAATTTACATTCAATGATGGTAAGATGCAGACTGCACACTCAGAGGCCCTGTCCACCTTTAGGCCTTTGGATCCCAGTGGATCTGAATTGGGTCAGAGATCCAAACATTGTCCTACAGCAGGTGTTCCAGCTCAGAACAAGGATTGGACAGCGCCCAAATAAGCTGTTCATTCATATTTACACTGCAGACAATTAGCTTGACCCCTTTCAATTGTAGAGAAACACCCGTGCCTCAGCCAGCTTCCTAAGAATCCCAGAACTCAGAAATAGACATTTAAATCAGCAAAGTTTCTGGGTCACTTCACATGAAGATGAACTGGAGCACACGTATATATTCAATACTCCAACAAAAAAAACAACAACATTTCAGCACTACTATGTCTTCATTAGTAATCAGGGTCTCTCTGATGCCTGATGAAGATACATTAGTGTTGAATCATTTGTCTTTTTGTTATTACATATTAAATGTGTTTTTAAAAGAAAGATCAGTGTTTCTCCGGTTTAGTCATTTTTATGTGTAAATGTGTAAATACATCTGAGAGAATTAATTTGTACATTTGTAATAAAAAAATGAAATGAACACTCAGGATGTTGTTCAATTATTCCAGCACTGGTAAACATTTTATTGTGCCAAATCGGAGAAATCTCACCTCACAATCACCTACATACTCTATCCAACGCTTGACAACCGTACCTTACCATATTCGGACAAAAAGTCCTCTCAGTACAGGGTTGTTCAACATGGAATAACCTTCCATAGACACACACAGGGACTACAACATTCTCGCCCACTATTGAGACAGTGCACCCACGCGAGGTCCGTTGTCGCTGAAGATATTTAGTGTAGCGGGAAAACAGAAGTGAGCCTAGTATAGAGCCATGGGTGACTCCGGTCAACTAATTATATAGGGTTAAGAAGTTGTTAATCAATCATAATGCTGTACCTCTAAGCCTATACTGTACATTGTAGTCTGACTAAGTGACTCGCTGAATTTGTGTGGTAATTAGTGTGTAATTTTGTTAGGACCTCAGCTGTGCTGAATGTTCTGAGTGCAGTAAAACTATACTGTATGTACAGTAATACGTAGGAAATGGTACCAACAGCTGTTTCCATTAAATCTGTGTGTGTGTGTGTGTGTGTGTGTGTGTGTGTGTGTGTGTGTGTGTGTGTGTGTGTGTGTGTGTGTGTGTGTGTGTGTGTGTGTGTGTGTGCGCACATAAGTAAGTGAAAGCTGGAGTGCTAAAAATACCTTATGTAAAACCGTGAAAAAGCAAGTGATAGCATTACGCTAAAAAAATAGAAAAGCAATGGTAGCCTGCATGGCTCCCTCTCTCTCTCTGTGTGTGTGTGTGTGTGTGTGTGTGTGTGTGTGTGTGTGTGTGTGTGTGTGTGTGTGTGTGTGTGTGTGTGTGTGTGTGTGTGTGTGTGTGTGTGTGTGTGACTCTCTCGAAATATGCATGCCTGCCAAATGTGTGATCTTGTAAGATCTATGTCAGCATGTGTGCAGTGTATAGGCTGCCTGTGTGTATGGGGGTGCACATACACATGTTTATAGGTATTCTATGCGTGCGTGTGTGTGTGCGTGCACGCAAGCATGAGTGTGTGCATGTGCGTGTGCGTGTGCGTGTGCATGTGCATGTGCATGTGCATGTGCGTGTGCGTGTGTGTGTGTGTGTGTGCGCACACATAAGTAAGTGAAAGCTGGAGTGTTAAAAATACCTTATGTAAAACCGTGAAATAGCAAGTGATAGCATTACGCTAAAAAACATAGAAAAGAAATGGTAGCCTGGCTCTCTCTCTCGGTGTGTGTGTGTGTGTGTGTGTGTGTGTGTGTGTGTGTGTGTGTGTGCGTGCGTGCGTGCGTGCGTGCGTGCGTGCGTGCGTGCGTGCGTGCGTGCGTGCGTGCAGTGTGTGTGTGACTGCCATATATGCATGCCTGCCAAATGTGTGATCTTGTAAGATCTATGCCAGCATGTGTGCAGTATAATACACGAATCCACGGAGCGCTGCCCTGCGCGCAGCCATTGCTGCGGTGTCAACGCTCCGCGGACGCGACACGCAGCGCGCCTGTGGATTCGCCTGTTGGCTGCCTGTGTGTATGGGGGTGCACATACACATGTTTATGGGTATTCTATGCGTGCGCGCGTATGTGCGTGCATGCATGTGAGCGTGCACGCAAGCATGAGTGTGTGCGTGTGCGTGTGTGTGTCTTCCAGCAATCCTATCTCTCAGTGCAGTATAATTATCTGATAATTATTATTCATTATAAACTCTTTGATCAGAAAAACTCAGGCTTTGCTGATATTAATATTAGGGGTGTGCCGATATATCGTCCCGCGATATATCGCGATACGTTTTCGCGACGATATGTATCGTTTTGGAAAAAAAAAATATCGTTTTTGAAAAAAAAAAAAAAATGCAAACGGCCCCGAAGTGAAAAGAGTGACAACATGTTTTTTTTTCGGGTCAGGTGTCATACTATTTGGATTCAAAACGGCTATTGTAGCTGAAAAGCTACAAGTTTGCATGTCTGAATAATGCAAAAACAGAATTATTTGTTTGCATTTTCTTTTTTTCTCCTCCATATATTTTCATAATAAAAAAAGTGCGTATCGTATCGTATCGAAATCGTATCGAAGTTGTGAGCCAAATATCGTATCGTATCGTTTCGTGAAATTAGTGTATCGGCACACCCCTAATTAATATCTATGAGAGAGAGAGAGAGACTTTGAGACAGAGAGAGAGAGAGAGAGAGAGAGAGAGAGAGAGAGAGAGAGAGAGAGAGAGAGAGAGAGAGCAACATCAGAATAGTGATTACAGAGGTTCCTGACACGTAACATCAGATTTACATGGAGAGAGAAAGAAACACACACACACACACACACACACACACACACACACACACACACACACACACACACACACACACACACACACACAGACGAGACAGCTAGAGACAGAGAGGATGATAGCAGAGAGAGCAGAGCAGAAAGAAAGCCACAGGCTGTTAACAGGAGGTAAAATATGGAAATATGTCACTAGAAAGGGCTCTCAGTGGAGTGCAACATTCCGCCAGGCCAGGCAGACTACCCATAGTGATGATGCTAGTTTTGTCCAAAAGTGGAGTTCCACACAGACTGGTCTCCATGTACGGGACATTCACCTCATAGCCTGGAGGGACGGTGCGTCTAAAGTTATAAATTCACAAAAATAACATATTTGTCATTGACAAATTGATGTGAAAAATATATTCCATGGCTTGTTGGCAGTGTGCGCCAGAAATTCGATGCTGATCGGTGTAGTGGATTGTGACATTAGCCGTAGACAGACAAAGACAAAGACACACAGAGGCGAAAAAATCATCTCCACTCCTGGCGGGGATAATAATGCTCATTATAATTCATTTGTGAAGTCACAGATAATGGTTAAAGAAATCCCAAAAGCTGTGTTTAGCCATGGCATTGCTGGCAAAATCAGTGTGTCTTGCTCAGGGACACTTCAGCATGTATAGACTATACGAGCCAAGGGTCAAACCGGCGACGTTCTGATTCCCAGATGACCTCTCTACCCACTCAGCTAAGGCCGTCCATGTTGCAACTAATCTGTTGTACCAAGTGAATATACTGTTGTAATTCAAATCATAACAGAACTGTAGAGTAGCTTTCTACCACAGTGTTACCACATGGATAAATAAATGGGAACATAAGTTATTGAGTTTCATTCAAATCTTAATAATAACAATACCTGGAATTTAAATAGCGTTTTTTTTTTAGAACCCAAAGTCGCTTTACGTGTGTGTGTGTGTGTGTGTGTGTGTGTGTGTGTGTGTGTGAGTGTGAGTGTGAGTGTGTGTGTGTGTGTGTGTGTGTGTGTGTGTGTGTGTGTGTGTGGGGGTGGTGGTGGTGGGGGGGGGGGGTAAGTAAAAACAACAACTTTTTTTGGGGAAAAAAATAAGATAAGCAAATAAGATCAGAAATAAAAGCAAAAAACACTAAAAACAAGAATTGATGCAAAGTCAACTGTGAACAGGTGGATTTTCTCAGCGCGGTTTTGAAGGGAGGGAGGGAGAGGGCATCTCTGATGCGTTTGGGGAGTGCATTCCAGAGGGAGGGGGCAGCCACAGAGTCGCTCCAGGCCCTGTTGCTCCAGGTTCCATTTCTGATTTGTTGCAGTTGAGTTTGAGAAAGTTCTTTTGCATCCAGGTTTTTATGTCTGTGAGCCAGGTAGTGAGGTTGGAGTGGGTGGCTGCGGTGATGGTCATGGTGGAGAGGTATAATTGTGTGTCGTCGGCATAGCAGTGATATTGAAGGCCATGGTGGCGGAGGATCTGTCCGAGGGGTAGGATGTAAATGGTGAAGAGCAGGGGACCAAGCACTGAACCCTGGGGGACGCCATGAGTGACTGGGGCAGTGGAGGAGATACAGTTGTTAATTGAAATGAATTGCTGACGGTCGCAGAGGTATGACTTCATCCAGGAGAGGGCAGTGCCGGATAAATGAAGGGAGGAGGCGATGAAGGCGTGAGATGAGAATGGAGTGATTGATGGTGTCGAAGGCGGCGCTGAGGTCGAGGAGGATGAGGATGGAGAGGGAACCAGAGTCGGCGGAGAGATGGATATCATTGGTGACCATGGGGAGAGCAGTTTCTGTACTATGAAGTTAACGGAAGCCGGATTGGAAAGTTTCGTACAGGTTATTGCAGTCTAGGTGGGATTTGATTTGGGAGGCAACTGCTCGTTCGAGTATTTTAGAGAGGAAGGGAAGATTGGATGTGGGCCGGTAGTTATTGGGGGTGTTGGGGTCGAGACCAGGTTTCTTCAGAATGGGGGTGATGGCAGGAGGGACAAGGCCAGTAGACAGGGAGGAGTTTATTACATTGGTGATGAGTAGTGAGAGTGAAGGGAAGCAGGCTATGACAAGGGTGGATAGGATTGGATCGAGGATGCAGGTGGAGGCTTTCATGCCTGACGTTATGGAGGATGGGTCAGGTGTGGTGATTTCAGTGAAGAAGGTGAGTGGGTGGTTGGAGAGTAGAACGGGGGCATGTTCAGGGGCAGGGGGGCGGTAAGAGAAGAGGTGACCATTTCAGAGTGGATGGTGTCGATGTGTGATTGAAAAAAACTGTTTTGTCCAAAAGTGGAGTTCCACACAGACTGGTCTCCATGTACGGGACATTCACCTCATAGCCTGGAGGGACGGTGCGTCTAAAGTTATAAATTCACAAAAATAACGTATTTGTCATTGACAAATTGATGTGAAAAATATATTCCATGGCTTGTTGGCAGTGTGCGCCAGAAATTCGATGCTGATCGGTGTAGTGTATTGTGACATTAGCCGTAGACAGACAAAGACAAAGACACACAGAGGCGAAAAAATCATCTCCACTCCTGGCGGGGATCGAGGATGCAGGTGGAGGCTTTCATGCCTGACGTTATGGAGGATGGGTCAGGTGTGGTGATTTCAGTGAAGAAGGTGAGTGGGTGGTTGGAGAGTAGAAGGGGGGCATGTTCGGGGGCAGGGGGGCGGTAAGAGAAGAGGTGACCATTTCAGAGTGGATGGTGTCGATGTGTGATTGAAAGAAACTTATACAAAAAAATTGCATTTGCTGGTGGTGAAATCTTTAAATCTTGCGAGAAAAAAGTTAATCTGAAACAGTGAAGACGTGTAAACCATGTAAAATGCATGTGTTATGAAGGTATGGTGCATCATTTGGGAATTATAGATGAACAAATAAATTGCTGGCAAGAAAACATCGCTCCACATCTATCAATGCCTTTGTCCATTTCTGATGAATCGAGTTTGCCCGTAACAAGCACAGAGCAAACGATTATGGGTCATGTTGCTGTAACTTAGCTATAATTTAACTGTGCTCTACAAAACAGAACCTTTATTAACCTAATGCATGTTTTAAAATAGCTTTTTTGCCGTGAGAGAGAGAGAGAGAGAGAGAGAGATAGAGAGAGAGAGAGAGAGAGAGAGAGAGAGAGAGAGAGAGAGAGAGAGAGAGGTGAGAGGTGTCTCATTTGTTACTATATCAGTATAGAACAGTGTTCCACATACAGTAGGGACAGCAGCTGTATTGTCTATGGTGATAAATGGGATCGTACACAGTAAAATCCGCAGTGTTAATGGAACTCTGAGAATGTGTAAATGGAACCAAATGGAACACCCATAAGAGGGTAATTACTGTAGTAGTTTGCCTGGAAATGTAAATAAAAGATCGGGGAACTCTTATCCCCCTATCCACATAAGGGTCTTTGAGAGTGTGTGTGTGTGTGTGTGTGTGTGTGTGTGTGTGTGTGTGTGTGTGTGTGTGTGTGTGTGTGTGTGTGTGTGTGTGTGTGTGTGTGTGTGTGTGTGCGTGTGTGTGTGTGTGTGTGCGCGCGTGCGTGCGTGTGCGTGTAGAGACACTCACTCAAAAACATATGGGGGCCTGCATTAACATAATGGCAGAATTTCTGCATGTGTGTGTGTCTATCTGCATGCATCTGTGTAAACATCTCTGATGTAGCCTGTGTGTGCCTGCAGGTGTGTCTGGATGACTGTGCGTGCATGCGTGCACGTGTGTATGTGCTATATTCTCTGCATGGAAAACTATACAAATGCAAATGTGGTTCAAAGTAATGGGACACTCGAGTTTTAGTAGAGCTCTTGGGGGTAATTCACACTGCTGGGATTTTTCTCCACAACGTTCTAATGCTTTACGCATGCTCCGACATAGGGCGGTGCCGAGCACCGAAAAGAGAAGATCTATAAGCTTACAACAAGTCTCATATGCGAGGCGTTGCAAGCCTGTAGATGTGCTATCATCGGCATGCTGACCGTCGTACGACGAAGTATAAATCGGGTTTAAATAGGTTACGTCTTGTCGCTCTTGTTGCTCTGAACTAGGCTTTAATGTCCTCCCTGAAGACATGGGGACCAGTGTGTATAGGGAACAATTCCACACACTGCTATTGCGGCCCTTTAGTTACTATTATTACTCTCCGTCCGTCAATGCATCTACATATCCATTGCAATACTGTGAATGTTAAATCAGAGCTGAAGAGTTCTATTTATTTTTGGGCCCAAGCGTAATGTCATCTCTGGGGACGAGTGTGTAGGATGCTGCGTGGGCTCTTGGTGAAAGTAATGGGGGGACGAGGTGTGTGTGTGTGTGTGTGTGTGTGTGTGTGTGTGTGTGTGTGTGTGTGTGTGTGTGTGTGTGTGTGTGTGTGTGTGTGTGTGTGTACAAACGTTGCTATCTTTAAACAGAGCAGTGGGGCCGTTACAGTGGTATTTCTCACTCTAATGGGCTCCCAGGGAGAGTGGGGTCCCTGCCACAGGGACATTCAGTGTAGTGTATTCGAGTTGTGTTATTAGCATCCTCCCGCTGGCAGCTTGTGTGTTGAAGTCTCGCTGTTATGGGTTCGCATCTCTGCAAGAGGGTGCCGGGAATGGATTGTGGAGCCAAGTCCACAGGGAAAAGTCTTAAGCCTACTACTCTTTCTTGTGGACTTCGTTAAATGGAAGTGGAACTCCAGCCAAGATTCTGACAGCCATTGTGTGTTGGTGTATTTATGGTGGAGAAGGTCATTTTTCCCCCCCTATAACTTTACCCGGAAGCAGCCACCGCATTACAATGCTAAAAAAACACAGTTTTGCCTTAAAGTAACTCATGGAAACAGCATAACTTTTTTTGAAGTTTTAAAGGTGAGCTGCCACTGCTGTCGGTCAAAGCTATATTGTTTCACAGAATAAAAGGACATTTTGCAATGAAACTATGATGATAATAAATCATAGATTAAACAATGTTGTTTGTATAGGGGCATGACTGTTTAATAGGCTAGTTGACTAGCCGCACACATCCCTGCAATTAAAGTCTTTGAATCGTATAATCTCTTTCAGTAATGTGAAGCTTGGTGTCATGGTTTTGGGCATTGGCAGGAGGGTGCCGGGGGGGGATTGTGGACCCAAGCCCACTGGGACAAGTCTACAGTACATGCTCCTCTTTCTTCCTTGTGGAGACATTATTCAGTGTATTAGCTGAACGTGCACTATGGAAATGTGAAACCAACTGAGGACCGTTTTAGATGTAATTTCCATGTAATAAGCTCCATGGGTGAGTGGGACCAAGTCTATGGGGAGATTCACAGGCCCTTTGCGGAGGTAGCGTTAAGTAGATTATTTGAGTCGTGTTCTTCGGTCTCTCGAAGCCCTCGTCTGTGACGAGGGCTCTCGATTCATCTCGTTGCTGCAGCGGCTGAAGCTGAACAATATTACAGATGTGTAATATTGCAGTGATATAATATCAACTTTATTAGGTAATGTGTGCACTCCAGAGAGAAGCGCATGAGTACTCTTTGCAATTTTGCAGCTCTGAATGGAGCCTGTTCTGTTTTGGAACGCTTGTCTCGCTGCTTTGAAAATGTCGTAACACAGGAGAAGATGCTCTCTGGAGGGATCTGATCTTATTCCAACAGGGATAGATGTGGGGCTCATATTCTAGGGTCTTAACCAGTACAGCACCAACATTTGACAATAAACGTCTTTGAATCTTTGATTCTATTTTAGTACATCGTCACTGGGCACACATGGGTAGTATTTGCACCAGAGACACGAGTGTTGTTTATAAAAAATAATATGTTTAATATTTACCTGGTATCCTAGTTACTTTGTAGCACAGAATTGTTTTCTTTGTACTCTATTTACTTGACTATTTACCCTCTCGTTTGTTGACTAGGGTTCATGCCACTTACTGTACTCTGATCTTGCTCTTGTAAGTCACTCTGGATAAGAGTGCCTGCTAAATGCCTATATTTTCTATAGATTATACATATTTTACTGCACATACATGATGTGCATGTGAAAATTACAGATACGACTTTATCAGGTGTTGCTGTTGGGTGATTGCCCCATTGAGTCTTAGCAATAACTCTCAACTGTTTTTTATTTATTCTAAATAAAAAAGGATGCATGCATTAGAAGGACAATATCAGTCACCAGAACCAGGGACTAGTGTTTTCAATGAGTCTAACATGGTTAAAATGGATTTTGAGGTTCAATGGACTTATATACCGTAGGAGGGTGGCATGTCGGATGAAATTAATATCAAATATCTAAATATTGAATCAAGCAACTTAAGAACTGTCTGGGGTGCACACCAAAGCCCAAATAGACGTTAGAATGTCCTGAGAAGTGTTTAAAAAAACTGTTCTAACTGAAGTGAATAGTGGAATCCATACCACAGCGATAATGACAATGACAGTGGAAAAATATATTGTTAGGATCACTTTCGATGCGATTTCATGAACACTGACACTGACACTGACAGCCATAGTCAAAATCCATCCAAATTTACATGGCATCACATTTGCCACATCACTCACATTCAACAACGATATTATACATCAGTGTAGATGCTCACATCCTTACTGTTATAGTTATCTTTATAGTTATCATTGGTGTGGACGACCATTTATTTTAATTAATTGCGCACACGTTTTACATTCTAACCCACTTACCCTGACGTTAGTTGACTAGGTTTACTCTAACCTCTGGATAAGAGTGTCTGCTAAATGCCTGATGTACTGTAATTGTAAGTCAGGACCTCACTATATCACATAATCCAATGTTCCCCTGTTAAGTCAGAACATTGTGGGACCCACTTAACAACCCTGACCCGCTGATTGAGAAACTCATCATCGCTCAATAGAAATACAAATAATTCTTCTGAAACGGGTGTGCGATAACCAGAGCCTTGCCCCTTTCTCGCCTGCATTTGGCCGATTGCGTCCAACCTCGCCACTCTGGACGCCCTCTTAAGTGATTCATTATTAAACCACTTTGTTGTACAGTGACCGTTGGGGCTCCACGGGTGGAAGGTTAAATTCCCGCTGGGGAGCATAATGTAGTGGAAATCTATGCACTCGCTGTAATGTAATGTTCAGAGCAATAAACAATAAAAGGCAGCAGCACATACAATAAAAAAGGCCTCTAATCACTAATGATCGTCTGTGAGAGGATACTTGTAATCCTTTACTCTAACACACTGTCACACACGCTCGCACATGCACAAACACACACACACACACACACACACACACACACACACACACACACACACACACACACACACACACACGCGGACACGCGGACACACACACGGACACACACACACACACACACACACACACACGGTCAAACTCCATCAATGATTGGATGAGTGTGCCCACTGTTCCTCGCCCTCGTTGTGTCAGCTCTGAAGTGATCAGATGGAGATTACGGAGAAGGAACAGAGGGACACACACACACACACACACACAACACACACACACACACACACACACACACACACACACACACACACACACACACACACACACACACACACACACACACACACACACACACACACACACACACACACACACACAGCTAACCGTTGAAGATATCAAAGGATATGGGACACAATTAGTGTGTGGGGGTGTGGGAGAGAGAGAGAGGGGAGGGGGAGCAATAATATACTGCTCCCAGTATATTCCTCTCTATACATATATATAATGCATAGAGAGGAAGAGACCGGTAAAGAGTGTTGGATAAATAAATAATATGCATTAGGATGATACCGAGAAATCGTTCTAAAAACAGAGAGATAAGCAGTCTATGGGGAGGCGGACAGTCTTCTATCATTGTGATATATTACAGCAGTGTATAGTAACTGCACCCTGCATATTTCAATTTGCACAATCCCTACTGTATGCAGGCGCAGCATCTGGAGGGATGTATTCCCAAAATGCACTACACTCACTTTTTAAACAGAGTCTCGTTAAAACGCCTGATTGTACAGCATAGGCTGTCTGGAAGGCTCAGAACGTCACCAGCATTCAATGATAAGTTGTATTACATGGCTCTACATAAACTACTTAAACCCTGACTTGGTAAACTGGTCCCGAGTTGTCTCTGCTCTTGAACCACTTTTTTCCAACTACACCAAATCTCCGTTCTACAAGCTCGCAACGTGTCGCATTCTTAGAGATGGTTCTCTTAATGTTTCAACTGCGCATTTAAGTTATATTAAAGCTACAATTCGGAACATATTTTAATGTTAATATAACTTACATCTGCAGTGGTTAGAGGTGGTCCCTTTACTCTTCCATTGAAAAGTTTAGACCCTGGTGTTGGGTAGAATACCCACTGGTTGACCATTTCATTACAGTTATTTGAAGCATACGGCACACCGCAGTAGTTAGTAGTAGTCACCATCTTTATTGTAGATCAGACATCATTGCAATTCTCTATCTCTGTCAGGAGAAATGGACAACAGGAAATGTATGGATTGTAGCATTAAGAACAGTAACCATGTAAGCCCTCTACACTTTGTTGTCCGGCGAATACGTGAAAATAGCATATTTAGCTCACAATGCATTGCATTTATTCTTTGTTTATTCACCTTATTCCTGACCACGCCCAGGAAGTAGGTAGGGGAGTAGGGGGGGTGGGGAGCCCCATATCAAGGGCTTTCCTGTTTACCAGTGTTGCCATGTCTGCTTATAAAAGTGTAGTTGCTTATTTTGACTTGCTTCCTAATGTCTTTTAAACCAGTGGTTCCCAAATTGTTGGAAAAAAGGACCCAAGATTCATATGTATTTGTCCGCGGACACCCATCTGAAAATATTTATATTATATAATATTGTAAATCACAACATGTTGCGATATGATGCGTTGTTAGCTTGTAGATCTGCTATTTTAAAATTTTCAAACTTAGCCTAATTGTTTTTTGGGGGCTTGTTTTCATAGACCTGGCCACTTATTTCTCTTACAAAATCTGGCAACACACTGATGACCCGCATTACACCTGTATATCCTACTAGGGAGGAAGTGGACAGATATTGAACTAGAAAAAGTGCTCCTCGGAGCACAGGTCTCCGCCAGGTCAGGTAGGCTATTGTGGCCTCCTGGTGGCGCTATAATAGGCCAACGTGAAAAGGGTGCCATTTCTTCTTAGGCCTTGCACGACAATCAGACTGACTGCATTCATGATTTGAGGCATTTTGTTAAAAACATGTGTTTCGCTAAATTAGACCTGTTGGTGGCGCTATAATAGGCCAATGTTAAAAGGGTGGCATTTGTTCCTCAACATAGTGTGAATGTGCATGCAAAGTTTGAGCGCAATTGGACGGTGCGTTCATGATTTGCGGAATTTTGTTCAAAACAAGCCAATAATGCAAACTTTAGATGTCAATCTTAGCCAATCAGTATGGAATATAAAA
>NC_139945.1:16409851-16432351 GCF_963454915.1 Gymnoscopelus microlampas | reverse complement strand
GTGTGTGTGTGTGTGTGTGTGTGTGTGTGTGTGTGTGTGTGTGTGTGTGTGTGTGTGTGCGTGTGTGCGTATATGCGCGTGTGTGCGAAAAAAAGTCTGGTGTGTTTCCAGAATCATGCGCTGCTCGATCGCGCCATAAATATTTTAAATGGCTTTTTAAATGACTATTCCGGATCTGTCTAATATGACAAGTTATTGTGAACACAATAGGCTACAAATTAATATAAAAATGTATTTGGATAAAATAAAATAAAAAGAAGGAAAGCCAGCCCAATGTGGTTTATAATAATCAGACCAGGCAACAGTGCAGACAGGGAGGCTAGAGCACATATTGGATCGGGGATGACGGCTAGCGCAGTCTTCTCTTAAAGGCAATGGCTTCTGGCACGGTGATTGGTTTTATCAATGTAACGCCCAAACCACACCTATGCATAATGTAAGGGGTAGCTCAGGTGTTTGGCGGGTGAGGGAGGTGGCAGAGAATACCGAATTTTGCGGGGGAACGCCTCTTGCCTAGTCCTAAATCAGGAATTAGCGGTTTAAGCAAACTCGCCCCTGAATAGAGCGGCAGATGTCTGCCCCAGTAATAAGCTGGCTGATATCAATAGACACTCACACTTGTATTCAATCCTATGGCACATTTAGAGAGCCATGTCCATCTGACTTGGAGTACAGAGTACAGAAACACAGAAACACAGCGAGAAGATGCAAACTCCACAAAGAAAGGACCAGTTCAAACCAGAACCTTCTTACTATAGTAACAACTGAACGCCAGCCAAAAAAAACCCACAATGGAATCCACAACAACCGCAAAGTCAGGATCAAAGCTATAGGTACACACCTGGCAGCCATTTTGAAATCGTCGCCGAGGTAACTGTATAATCGTCATCCTGCGTGCAAAGCGCATAAAAAAACAACAACAACAGGAACAACAGGAACAATAGGGGGTGACCTACCGTCTTCTGGCGAAGTCACAACTTCCTCAAGTATCGGCAGCTGTGTTTGAATTCACATTCCCATCACATCGCTATAGCCTCGGGGCAACAACGCCAGATGACAAGTTAGAAAGGACAACCGCCCTGTCAAGAGAAAGACAGAGAGAAAGATGCAAATACTGTAAGAGATAGAGAGACATGGAAGTTGCGGGGAGAGAGAGAGAGAGAGTAATGTCAACACGTTGCATCACTAATTCATTAGCATTCGGAATGGCTGTTTCCTTCTGATTTCCCATCCCTCCCTCTGTCTCATTCTGTCTGTCTTCCTTTCCCTCCCCTTGCTACCTTTGCCCTCCCCGTGCTGTCTTTCATCATCATCCTGTCCTCCAAGTCCCTGGGTGAACGTGCAGTCGACAGACACTCTGGGAGCCAGAGAGAGTGCGTTCAACACATTCAACCGCACAATAAAATAAGTAAGTACTGTAAGTAGGTCGGGTGGCTTATTGTTGCTTATCAGTGGAGCAACGAGGGCGTCTATCCCCTTTGTGTCCGGGTAGATTGTCGGTACAGCGCTCGCCTTTGAATCGTATAAGGTTCTGAGGTTTGATCCCAGGCAACGTTATCTCAGCATATGAGCAGCACGGCGTGGGTAACCAAATGGACCCGTATAGGGTCCATTTGGTTTTATATATATAAGAGCATATTAAAACCATGGATTTTACTGGGTGATTTTTACCAGGTGCTCGAAGAGCGCCTGAGTCTAAGAAGAGGAAGAGTACTGTGGACAAATGCATATTAATCTGGGGGTCCATGAACATGTTTGAGCACGCGAACGGCGTTTTCCTTTCGCCTCTGAGGCACCCAACCCAGTAGAGACGCGAAAGGGAGTTGGGGAGAGAGCCTGGCTGTGTTGTTGACGGACAACAGATGCACGCTTTTATGCTAAACAACAAAAATACAACCTGGCGCAACAGTTGCGTAAATTAGCGCAAGATGAGGACAAAGGAAACATATGAAAGGGCTACTACGGGCTACAGTCAAGTTGGACTGAATGACTGAAACGGCTATGCCGTCGGTTTCAATCACCTTGACACAGAGTACTCACACACGCGCATACTGAAATACTCTGAAAACAGACGATCTACAAGCTCCCAATCATTGTACAGTACTGGAGTAAATGTACTTAGTTACTTTACACCTCTTAACATTACTTTACACCTCCGAAAATCTGTACGAGCCACAACTCTGCGGCCGTTTCACTATCTCTCGCCCCTAAACACGGTCGCCCCTGATCGCAACGGTCTGTGGTGAGCGATCAGCGCCGTTCTGCCTCGCCCCTAAACACGGTCGCCCCGGATCGCAAAGAACGGTCTGGAGTGAGTGATCTGCTCTGCCCTTCAGTGCATATTTGCATGCACATAATGATATTGTTGTTGTGGTTAAGTTGAAATAATAGTTGCACAAGTTGTAATAATAGTGCTGTATCATTAATTTGTTGCAGTAATCAATTCATTATAATATACGTATAATGAATGACAGAATATATATATATATATATAGGGATGTCCGATATTATCGGCCTACCGATATTATCGGCCGATATTAGCATAAAAATTGATCGGGAATATCGGTATCGGTTTTTGAAAAAAAAAAAATGTTTTTTTTTTTTTTTTGCTTTATAAATAAGTTACAGGAGTTCTTACTGTATATGGTGTGTGTGATATGAAATTTGAGCTTACCCTAATCACAATAATCCCCACATATATCGGTATCGGTTGATATCGGTATCGGTAATTAAGAGTTGGACAATATCGGTATATCGGTTATCGGTAAAAAAGCCAATATCGGACAACCCTATATATATATATATATATATATATATATATATATATATATATATATATATATATATATATATCTTTTCAAGATCTTTTTGAAAATAGCCGATCTACAAGCTCACAAAGCGTCGCGAATGCAACACTTTGCGAGCAGGTAGATCTGCTGTTAACTTATTATTTGGCCATGTTCACACTGACTTCAATCTTCGCTATTATTGGGAAGACCCGTGTGGTGTCTAAAAATGTTGCCACCACTTATATAAAAAACATTATTAGCGTTTAGCACATTCAATGTTGCCAGGTTTGGCGAGAAACAAGCAATCCGAAAAACAAGTAATCAGGTCTATGAAAACAATCACACACACACACACACACACACACACACACACACACACACACACACACACACACACACACACACACACACACACACACACACACACACACACACACACACACACACACACAGAGCACCTGGTAAAATATGACTTTTGTCATTTCGTTCTTGTTTTTTAGAAAATAGCAGATCAACAAGCTCACAACCAGAAAATATATTAGTATAGAGCCCTGAGGGACTCCGCTCAACAACCTATGGGGTTTAAGTGGTTAGTCATAACTGCATCTCCCCCACAGGGTCTGTCGAGGACAGACCCTTCACAGTCAGTTGCTGCTTGGGATCCGTTTTGGAAACTTTTCATCAGAATTAGAATCAACTTATTTGTATGAAAATAAGGAATTTGTCCCGGTGACATTAGGGCGGGGACACACCGGTGGCATCTATGAACTTTCTGACACTCCTCTGGGGGAAGAAAGATCACCCTTTAATGCAGACCTCACTTTTAGCATAATTGGAACAATGGGGGTCAATGCGCGAGGAATCCAATAGAGACATGAGGGTGGAGATTTTCTGGCGTCTGAGTCGCGGGGGGTTTGTATTATGACGCACTGTATTCTCAGGCTCAAGGTAGTTTGTTCTTGGTAAACAGCACTGTTTATTTTACTCTCGCTTGCTCAGTTGATTGAAGGAGAGTGAACTTCAACCGAGCAAGACAGAGATATCACCGGGGCAAGACATAAAACAACAGGACAATGTAGAAATGCGTTCCATGGCTGTCGAGATAAGACAGAACAATAGCAAATGGTGGGGATGAGGATAACGTGCCATTAATCAAGTGCGAAAACAACGAAAAGCACCTGAATCCTGAATGAATCCTGAATAGCTCTGACATTATATAGCTTCAAGGGGAGGACGGGGAGAGGGATGGATTGTGAGGGATTACTTAGTGGAGGAAGAAAGAGAAACGACAAAAGAAGAGTTAAAGTGAGAAGGAGGTCAGCAGGATAGAGAGATTAAGTAACATAGTCATCTAAGAGCAAGTGAAAATGAGAGAGAGAGAGAGAGAGAGAGAGAGAGAGAGAGAGAGAGATGGACATGAACTAAGCTACAAGAGCATGTAACAGGTAATACATATTTTTTTCTCTTCTTTTTTGTAGCTAGTTAGTGAGATCAAGGTGGCGTCATTTCAGGAGATCAGTGTGGCTTTCTAACCGGTCAGCACTTCTCCGACAGCCGGATTAGCGCAAGCACGATCCCACACTAACACAACAAGGAGATTAGCATTAGCATTAACCCGACCCTGTGCTAACAGGATGGGGGATTAGCATTAGTCTGAAACACATACCGTACGCACGCACGCACGCACGCACGCACGCACACACACACACACACACACACACACACACACACACACACACACACACACACACACACACACACACACACACACACACACATCATGATAACAGAGATTTATAAAGTGATAACCCCCTCTGGTTCTGCAGGTAAGGCGTGTTAACGCTGGATTAGCTTTGATTTGAGACAGGTGTACACAACTCCTGATACAACACAATGTCGGCTTTACTCAGCAGATTGCTGTCAGGTGTTAGCAGGGGGGGCAATATCTCTAGAAACACTCCCCCCCCCCCGGCCCCAAAACATGTTCCCTGAAGAAAAAGTGTTGCTGTATCTTCAGATAGTGCTTAATCTGGGCATGCTCTTTCTCTTTTAAAACCAGATAGTGGGGTTTCAGCTTTTAGCACATAGCACAACAAAGTTGGCGCTGATTGGTGTTGTGGTTTGCGTGAAGATTAGCCACGGATGGACAGAGAGACGAACAGACAGACACTTCTAGATGGCTCACCGTGCCATAAAAACAAACAGTTATACACACTTGTGCTCTGGATTCTCATCCTGCGGTCTGTCATGCTCATTGGATTAACACAAAAGGAAAACAACAAAATAACGAGAAGATTTCACTTTTACTTAAAATGTAATCATGTGGATCTTGTGATCCACATGGGAACAGCATGGCTCCAGTCCGTAACGTCATTAAACAAAAGCATCTGCTGATGCACAAACTTGGACACATCATCAGTGTTGTTTCCTGGAGTCACTGGGTGTTTCGGGTCTTGCAACAGACACCCTCCTCCAGGCGACCCGACCGAGGCTGATCAGACCCCGGCCTGTGTCCAAGTGGCATGCTAATTAGGGGGTTAGGGTTCTGGGTGGCAGGTGAGATGTTAGCAGCAAATGTTGGCGACACTAGGAGGCTCTAGGCACTGTGGGTTGACTCCGGGCCTGGCTCCTTCTTCGTCTGAACAGAAGTGGGCATTCTTCTGTGCGTTGCGTCGTCATCATTGCTCATTCATCAATGACGTCAGTCGTCTAATGACATATCTATGACATGACGCCAAAAGACTCCAAATGTGGACAACGTTTCAGTCCGATCAGAGCCCATCTGACTTATATAATAAAGTTAAAAAGAAATATTTCAAAAAGTATACATTTTGAGATAAATAAATTGTTATGTGGCCTACTGGCAGCGTGCACAAGACATCTTACATTAATCGGTCCAGCAGACACACTCACAGAAAAAGAAACCTCTTTAATCGACGGATATACCCAGGCCATAAAAAGGAAACGGAAAATAATTGTACCAGGAGCCAATGTTTCTGCGATGGAGGCACAGACTTCAAAGTGTGCCACCCACTGAGTGTTGAGAGGTGAGAAGAGAGCAAATGAGGCCCATGTGTCGCCGTGCGTTTCTATCTTTGGAGTGTCAAGAAACGTCTGGGAGATAACACTATAAACAAGCTGTGAAAGAGAATAAGGCTCAAGATGCTCTGCTCCCAGGGAAGTCTACTACACAGTCAAATTGTCAGTATTAAAGCTGCAATCCATAACTTTCTACGCGACACCAGGGTCTAATGCAGTGATTCTCAACCTTTTTTAATTATAAGGACTTCCAGTTTGATATGAATTAGGCCACAGACCCCCATTTGATACAATTTTGTTTTGTTTTGTTTTATCTCCGGGACCCCAATCTACACTGTACAATCATATGTGTTCATTTAACTCTGAGAGTGAGAGTGTACAAATGGAACCAAATGGACCCGTAACGAGGGTCCATTTGGTTCCATTAGTACACTCTCTGAGTGACAGACCTGTAAGGGTCCATTTGGTTCCTACTGTAACTATCATCCATTTTAGCTGGGATCCCCCTGGAACCCCCGCCCATGGGCCCCACATTGAGAACCAGTGGTCTAATGTCTCAGTGGAAGAGTAGGGAGAACAATCTGTATGGTATAGAGTATGTTAAAACACTATAACTGGTGCATCTGCAGTGGTTGGAGGTGGTCATTGAGAAATGTTGACCTTGGTGTCGGGTAGGATACCTACAGGTTGACAAGTAGTACCTGCATGCTAAAAAGTCTTGTTTACATTCCATTGTACAGACCTGAGTTTGAATCCCGGGTAGGACATGAAACTTACGGCTTGCAGCTTTAGTTTAAACTGGTTGTGATAGTCCTGGAACACACATGACATGTATGATGCATGACAGGCACACAGAGAGGGTCGGCAGATTTGACGGCTCACCGGCCACCGACACAACGGCCCACAGAGAATTGTCCCGGTACGCCAGATGGCCAGTACACCACTGGTTTGCGGCAAACGTCTCCCACTGCGCCACAATCATTACTTGACAAGAAACGAGGAATAGAAGGTCAATCTGATTAATGCTCTTTATTATGTTTGAGTTTCAAGTGTCATGTTGTTAGTTAGTGCTTTAGTATGCCACCCCCTTTTCATGGGCTTCATTTTGTTGGCCTACACAGTAACATCCTGTGTGTTAAATTACCTCCAAGAGCGTACAAATGACATTAGTAGACCATCAGAGTTAAATTAACATTTGTGATTTTACTGTGTACAAAGTACATTTTCTTTTCAAGTAGCCTTCATCCTTTTAATGTGTGATGTTCTTGTTGTTTATCATTATACTCATTGCGTTGGTCATCAGAACTGATCTGAACTTTAAATGTGACATTTCATAGAAATTATCACACACAGAAAAACATCAGAGAAACTTCTATAATATTATGCACTTAACAGCCATTAATTTGAGTTCATTGCTGCAATTAGAAATATATTTCATTCATGCCACGCACTTAAAAGGAAACTGTAAAGCAAAGATTCTTTCAGATGTGTGTTTTCTTAGTTGATAGTGAGTCAGTGTCCTTCAAAAAATTGATGGCACCACTTGAATATATTTAGAGCATACTTCTAAGTGGGTAACTTAGAAATACTTGCAGTGTTTCCCCTAAATGCATTTAAACTGTGACGGGCCGCCACTTCTTGAATTGGGCGGCCACAGCTTAATTCTTATTAACATGATTAGCCTGTAGGTGCGCGACACCGTCGTGCGACGAAGTATGAATTTGGCTGTTCATTAGGATGCATGCAATGGAGGCATCAATAGTGAGTAACTTGAAGCTTGTATTTGCAGAACGGCATATCGCTTCATATCCCGCGTCGGTAACTTTGCGCTCGCCTGTACATAATCTCAGCATATTAAATCAAGTTACAACAGTAGATTTGTTCGTTTTGTCATGAATGCAATGCATTGTGAGCTTGTAGAGAGCGTGTAGATCTGCTATTTACGGTACCACCATACACTGAAGTATACATCGAGCTTAATGGTACAGTAGGTGTGGCAGTCAATAACCATCCATGGGACCGCCCGAAAGTTGTTGTTTATTTTATCTCCCCTTCGAATTAATAAAATAATGTATCATTATTCAGCCCACGCAATCACAGCAATCAGCCCACGGGCGACTGGTTGGGCAGTGGGCACCCCTGCCATAGAGGTATAAGGAGATAATTCTAGCTGCAGAATCCAACCCACACTGACTTCATTTGGGAGAAAAAGAAAGTGGTAGAAACAAAAATGAGCACACTCAGTCCATTCAATTAACAATTTGCCGGGTGCATGGCACACAATGTATAAAACTAAAGAAAAGCCAGCGTTACAAAGTCCTTCTAGTACTTTTTAATGAATAAGGCACAGGCATAAACGGACGCGTTTTGCCATCAAGCCTTCCTCAGTGTGTATCAGAAAAATGTTGTGGTCAGTGATGTTGTTTTTACAAGGGGCGACTGATAGAGAAGGACTTTAGCTGCTGTTCGTGGTTGTAAATTAAATAGCCACCGTGACTCTGTGACACTGTCAATCTCAAAGACACCTGCGAGAGGTCCTCCGCGCCACAGTTACAACTTCATCCTAGGGGAAACACCGGGCACTCTTAGCTGAGTACACATTAAACGTTAAAGTCTGTTTACTGCAGCACAATACATAAGCACACTTAGGCTTACGCTATAATCACAACACACATAACTAGCAGTATGATGCAGACCTAGACATGTTAGTTCTGAACTGATGCCCTCTCAAATTCTGTAACCCCACAGATCGCCAATGCTGTGAGCTTTTTAGTCTATTACCTTATGAATTGTATTGATTAAAGATTCAAGAGATTAAAGTACAGATACCTGTATTTGTCACTCATACAGGTAAGCAGCAGAATGTTGCTGTGGCCTGCTCTGCAGACTGTGGAAACAATAACAATTTGGCCTACAGAACAACATACTAATAATAAAATCAATACTGGATACTCTGAGACACAGCCACTCACACTTTTTTTTGTTAGCCAAGAGGGGGAAGAAAGCAAAAGCGAGACATTATAGAGCAAAGTAGCCAGCATAACTTAGTTACTTAAGTTATGTTAGAAAACAATTATTGTCTTTTTATTTGGATTCTTGCACCATGGTTCCATTCACTTAAACAAGCAGGGTTTGGAAGTGTAATTGCAACAGCCGGTAGGGAACAGCAGATTGGCAGAACAATAGAGCCCAAAGCTTGTCTGAACTGCAAATTATCTCCACCTTCAGGGAGAAAAAAATGCCCACTTCAAACAGTCTTGTATCCAGGCAGGCCAGCAGATATTGGACAAACTTTAGTGGGGAAATTAAAACAAATAACCTTTCTCATTTTTAAAAGGTTAAGGATAAATTGCCCAGTGGCGTAGACAGTAAAATCCTCACGGTTTATTTATCCATTTGTAACCTGAGAGTATACAAATAGAATGCTTGCGGGACCATTTGGTTATATTTATGCACTCGCAGATTTAAATTAACACTGAGTAAACAAACGCCAGTAAAGCTGAAATCCATAACTTGTATGTCCTACCCAGGATTCGAACCCGTCTCCAGCTTGAGATATAATGTATAGCTACCGCTCATACAAGAGGTAATGGCCACTGGGCAAGGGGAGATACATTACGGCGCGCTGCTTATGAGCTGATGTCCTACCTGACACCATGGTCAACATTTCTCGATGGAAGAGTAGAGAGACCACCTCCGATCACTGAGGATGTGCTAGTAGTGCTACCTACTTGTATAGTATTAACATACTCTATCATACGGCATGGTTAAAATAACGTGTTATTCATTCAAATAAATTCCGGATTCCCGCTTTTAAGACTTCTGGACCTAAATGCACCCCCTTCCCCCACCCTCCTATATCCTTCAGCCCAACAAGTGTGTTCACCCGTTGCATATCCTACAGTACAGTATTTCACTCTCAGCTTTCAGTAAAGGGAAATGTTAAGTAAATTGGACTATACCCTAAATCCCCCGTTGTATAAACTATGCATTTTAATGCTCAAAATCCTGGAAAGTGCAGGTTTGGCAAATAACATGTAAAATTGTAAGAGGGCTCTCAGGCTGGTCTAAAGCCCACAGTTCCGAATTAATGTGTTTCAGTGAGCTTTATCAATGAAAACATAGGGACTAAAGACTTCTGTTTGAAGTTGCGGGCATGCATGGGCGCGCACGTGTGTTTGTGTGGGTGTTCAGGAAGGAGCAAGTTAATGCTGTTTCATTGTGACAAGAGACAAGTAGCAAAGACGGCGAGACCGGTGCTAAAGTGTGCTTATCGGAAGTGAGACAGAGACAGAGACAGAAGAGGACAGAAGATGGAACACAGATGCAGACATTGCATAATGTTATTCCCTTTGTGCTTAAGAGTCAAGACACATTAGATAGAAATGGAGAGAGAGAGAGAGAGAGAGAGAGAGAGAGAGAGGGAGAGAGAGAGAGAGAGAGAGAGGCAAAGACATTCTGTGTTGTGTAAGTTCACTTTACCAGAGCTAGTTCACACAGATTTACCCAATAGCGTCCCTATGGCCATGTCCTATTAGGACATTCTGCGAACAAGGCTAACATTAACAATTATGAATTGTAAATTTGAACTAGTTCACTATTGTAACAGGGCTCAAAGGACGGATAGATGACTGTTTCAATATTTTTTATTAGACAAAAAGGTAGACAATCATCACAATATTGCTGCCAACAACCTCTCTCCCATATAGAGCTCTACCATTTGTATCCATCCCCTGCCTCCCAATTAGTATGGCAACTAACTGACATCCTCCGTCACTCCAATACACAAGACATTTAGCCACTCATCCCCTATATATGGTGCTATGGGCAGCCAAGCTTCTACAAATTCGGACAAGGTACCCCGTAGAACATATGATAGTCTCTCCAAGGGCATTAAACGTAACACTTTTTCAAACCATAGTAGGACACTTGGAGGACTGTCATCGATCCATTTATTGAGGATTGACAACCGAGCAGCACAGAGCAAAGCTCGTACTAGATGTCGATTTCCTTTTGTTAATATGATATTTATGTCTGCCCCTAGAACATAATAGAGTGGATTTAAGAGTATTTTAATTCCAATCAGTTTAAGAATTTCATTTTGAATGGATACCCAGAAGGGTCTGATTTGTGGGCCAAAATCATAGTCCAAATCCAAATCATATGACTATAAGTACCATGTCCACTTTTGCACCTAGGACATAGGGGAGGGCATAGGGGTCAGATTTACTCCTTATTACTGGGGAGACATGTAGCTTGTGTATTATTTTATATTGGGTTTCATAAGACCTGTTAGAGCACGTTATTTTCTTTGCATTAAGTAATATGTTACGCCATACCCCCTCATCTATTTGTAGTTGAAAATTATTTTCCCAGAATACTTTACTGTTATTAGTTGATGCTTTTTCTACCTGGAACAACCTTGTAAAGAAAGCTGACTGACAAGGATTGTATTCCTTTCAGTTGAACTGAAAGGAAATAATTAAAGAACTGAATCAACAGTTTGACTCAGGCCAGCTAGATGCTTTTAACAGCCCACTCTACAACGTTCATTATTTCCATTTTAATTTGATTTTTTTTTAATGAGCTGTTCCAAGCTTTTTCGTTTTTCAAGAGAACATCCTCCTACCCAACCAGCAATCCCCAGCACCCATTCATTGCCCACTTACCAAACTAAATGAAATACTGCACCATTACAGAATCACATACTGTAGATTACTTTTAAAAGCCATCTCATGTTATGCATAAAGTGGAAAAAGCGGTGCAGTAAATGCATGCCGTAGATGCAATGCCCGTTCCCGGTCGTTATCAGTGTGCTGCATGAATCCACAATCTGGCTTCTTTATTCGCCATCATGCAACAGTGAGCTTTGTTAAATCTTGTGTTAACAACACTCACTTTCACGTTCATTAGAAGCAAACGGATACGCTCAGTTCATCAATGACATGAGCACATTCAGTGTTATCACCTTCATGCACAACATTGAAGACATGATAATGGAGAGTGAGATGAAGGAAAAGACAAACATCTATGATGGCAGGAGAGGTTTTGAACACTTCACTGTGTTGCATTTATGCCAAATATACAGTACTATGAAAAGCTTTTTTCAACTTTAGTCAATGGTATTAGTTAATAATTTATCCACCATATATACTTGCCCACGGTCTATACTTTTTCCCATCTCCACTAAGCACAAAGTCTCTTCACCAAAAATAGCCGATATAAAAGCTCACAGCATGCCCCAATGTGACATGTTATTTGAACCTAATGTTTGCCTATTTTCCTCAAATGTTCACCTATTAACATTGCCCAGAATAGGGACGCTAGGAATTATGTGATTAACCCTTTAAACTTCATTTAAATCTAGTAATTATGTAGTAATAATCCTGGTTAAAAGTAATCCCTTGGCAATTGCATTTCCAATTAAACATAAAAGTATGTTGCACCAAAAATATTAAACCTATTCTAAAACTGGAATAGCAGTTCTATTGAACCCCTGGAGGAGGTTTATTTCAGTTTTAATGACAGCATAGCTGCATATCTTCACTGGGTGGGATTAGAGGTTTCTTGCAGGACAGACACACACACAGAGAGAGAGAGAGAGAGAGAGAGAGAGAGAGAGAGAGAGAGAGAGAGAGAGAGAGAGAGAGAGAGAGAGAGAGAAGCAGCCGCACCACTTTAAAAGTATCACTTTAGGCAGAATCACAAACTTGAGGCAGAATCACAAACAGACAACAGAAGCCACCACTTCTCCAGCTCCTGGCAGCTTTGTGCTTTTATAGTACAGGGTGTTGTCCTCAGTTGTCCCAAACTCTTTAGCTCAGTTGAAATTATATTTTCAAATACCCAAAAATATTAACTTTAGACTCATTCCATAACGTATATACAGTATATGTTACATAAATATCTAGTTGGTCACAAGCTACTGTATCACAGAGCAAAGTGTTAACATCTGTGGTAACAGCAACAGCTTTAAAACATTAGCAAATTCACAAGACATTTGTTTAAAAATGCTATCTACAGTAGTTTACAATTAGCCTGCCCCAGCCAGTCTGATATCTGGCCTAGAGGGGCGGATTCAAAATCTCCGGAGAAAACATCAGTGGGCTCCTATTGGTTCACCGATCTGTGCCCCCGCCTCGCTCCGCGCCCCTCCTCCTGCCCCAATGTGCAGCATTGAGAGCCCTGACGTCACAACATTTGGAGCGACGCCCACTGCACTCTGGTTGGTTGGGGAAATGAAAGGTTGACTCTCACTTACTATGCCAGAAATTTCAACAGCTTGGTCCAGGGCAGGCTTTATTTTTGAGCAAAACACGAAGGAAGATAAATGCCTGGAGATCGAGGCTAGTTTACAATTAACCCATCATGAGGACACCAAAACTAAACTATTCATATTTTAATAATAGCTTAAACCGGTTTATCTATTAAGATTTAGATTTACTAACACTAGATCAAGTCTAATCCAGGATTAATTTAAACCATGTTGGAGCAACCCAGCCTGAGTTAGAATAACATTGTGAAAAGCCAGACAGAGAACATATAGCTGGTCCAATTACGTCAATGTGATGCATTTCTCTCTGTGTGTGTGTGTGTGTGTGTGTGTGTGTGTGTGTGTGTGTGTGTGTGTGTGTGTGTGTGTGTGTGTGTGTGTGTGTGTGTGTGTGTGTGTGTGTGTGTGTGTGTGTGTGTGTGTGTGTGAGTGTGTGTGTGTGTGTGAGAGAGATGCATTTCTCTATGTGTGTGTGTGTGTGTGTGTGTGTGTGTGTGTGTGTGTGTGTGTGTAACACTGTAACATTGTACAGCCGTGGAGTTACAAAATAAATGGATACATTAACAGGACTTTACTTTGTGCAGCTGTCTCCCCCTGTTGTGCATTATTAAAAGTGTTACCTAATTATTTGCGACTTAATTTGCTATCTCTCTTTCTCCCCCTCTCATTCTCTCTCTCTCTCTCTCTCTCTCTCTCTCTCTCTCTCTCTCTCTCTCTCTCTCTCTCTCTCTCTCTTCCGACGTTCTCTGAAAATAAATTGACAGCTGAATCAACCCTGATTATCTCACATTATCTCCTCTTGCATATAAATGAATTCACACGTTTGTCACATTTACACACACACACACACGCGCGCACACACACGCACGCATGCACGCACGCACGCACGCACGCACACACACACACACACACACACACACACACACACACACACACACACACACACACACACACACACACACACACACACACACACAGTGTGGTGTTAAACTGTCTGTGTGAGTGTTAAAGGAGGATTATTATGAGTTGTGCTTTCATAGTGCTGAATTAACACAGCATTGCTACAGTACGTGTGGGAGGCCCCAGGCAACAAACAATCAGCAACCACTTCACTTGCAATAATGTGTGCGCGTGCACGTGCGCGTGCGTGCACGTGCGACTGCGCGCAAGCGAGCGTGTGCGTCTGTGTGTGTGTATTATGAATCCCTTTCCTTGTGGTTTGTGAGTGTATGTGTTTGAGCATGTGGTTCTGTATGTGTGTATTTACTCATACTTTGCATGCAAAATTCCTTTCTTCGAGGGGTGTGTCCCCCCGTGTGCAAATACAAAGGCATACAGGGATGCATGTGTGCACACATACAGCACACAGTATGTAAGTGTATTTCTGCCTGTGTGTGTGTGTGTGTGTGTGTGTGTGTGTGTGTGTGTGTGTGTGTGTGTGTGTGTGTGTGTGTGTGTGTGTGTGTGTGTGTGTGTGTGTGTGTGTGTGTGTGTGTGCGCGTGCGTGCACGCACGCACACGTTTGTGTGTGTGATCTATAAATCCCTCCACGCTGCAGTGCGCCAGCCAATTTTAATACGATTGTCTCTCCATGACTCCTACATAAGGGAAGCAATGGAAACACCAACGGAGTCCTGTGATCATCATTCGTGTCACGCACACACACTCACACATTATTTACACACATTACTGTCACAGCATAGGCATTTTAACCACTTTCAACCATAGACTGTACAAAAATATGGACAAAGGGAGCCGTGACGTCACCCATTGGTTTCTACACACCTGTTTGAGGCATAGACTGTATAAATGAGATGGACAAACCCCCTCCGCTGCTTTCTACAGACCGAAAATGAAGCCTTTGCTGCAAGACCTGTAGGTCCGCCATCTTTCAATACGCGTCAGAATGAGTTCAGACCATTATTGGTTGGGTAACTTGTCAATCAAGAGCGGGGGGCGGGGAATGAATGCTATTGGTTGTGTAGCGTGTCAATCAAATCATCCCGCCCCTCCTAGAGAATAGCCTACTTTATCGTCAATTTTATAATAAATAGAGCCATAATTTAGCAAAACGCATATCCTGATGATTGAAAGGAGACTTTAAACTAGCGACTGGAAGCATATAGAATTTATGACAATTTTTATTACAGTAAGAAAATCTAGTCTAAAGTTTGTCAAAAAACCCATTCACTTGCGCTAAAATAAATTCTTTCTGAACTCACAGGTCGGCGCAGGGTAAAACAGCGCCACTCTGGCCATTTTGTCGGCCTCATCGTAAATATCTCAGCCTTGCCCCTTGGTTTGAGGCCTCTATTTCTGCTAATTCAAATCCGCCATCTTTGGATTTCCGATCCGGAAATGCATTTTTTGTAGCTAGCATTCATTTCGGTTTACTGTGACTGTAGACTGTGACTGTGTTCCATGCCTTATGCTTGGTGCTTAAGGTACCTTTAATACTTAGTATTTATGACAAAGACAAGGGAAGCTTGGTATTACTAAATCTCTCTCTCTCTCTCTCTCTCTCTCTCTCTCTCTCTCTCTCTCTCTCTCTCTCTCTCTCTCTCTCTCTCTCTCTCTCTCTCTCTCTCTCTCTCTCTCTCTCTCTCTCTCTCTCTCTCTCTCTCTCTCTCTCTCTCTCTCTCTCTGATGTGGATCCGTGCCAAAAAAACGACCTCCTGTACGCTACAATTATAACTTCTTGAGAAAAAGCTTCATATTACTTTTTACCGTGATGGAAACGAGCCGTTTTCGATGGCCGATCAGTCTGCAATGGTGGATCTGATATTGATGATTATGAATGATTAACTAATTTTGCTACCCCCTGGAATCCCCTCAAGGACCCCTGGAGGTCCCCGGACCACACTTTGAGAACCACTGCTTTAATGAAAGCTTAGAGTTACAGGAAGCTACAGTAGGCCACTCATTATTGATTGGCCGTCAATATATCTATTTCCTGTTCAACTGCTGGTAATCAAACAACCATAATGAGAAACATGTTGGGGTCACATCTGCTCATGCGACCCTCAGAACACTCAGAACATGGAACACTCTGAGCCCCCACCTCATGTCTAAAATACACTAGGGGGCTCTGAGTGTTCCCACTAAGGAAAGTAAGCTTTCAATATCTTAAAACCGTCTTTGTTTTGGTGAATAGCGAAAGTGTATTTTTTATTTTTACTAGAGACGAGAGGCTGCGCTACCGCGGGTGTGCTGGCAACGGCTGAAAAGTAACATAGCGTTAAGAAGAACTCCTTCTAACGCTATGGACCAGAGCTATGACCCGGACCTGTAAATGTAAATTCTTAATTTCCCCTCAGGATGAATAAAGTACCTACGGTAGGCCTACATGTACCTACCTACCTACTTAAATAGGCTATTTTTGGTTAATGTTCCCCCTAGAATATGGATGCTGGGGTTCGAGTGGTTAATATAATATACAAAAACTAGTTACTGTACAGTATATGTATATACAGAGAGATTTTTTCTGAGTGTCCCTTCTTTGAATTTCAGGTAGCCTAGTTGGCAACCTTATCATGTGACATGACTGATTGTTTGTTCATGCAGCTACTGATGCCATCAGCGCCTGTACACCAATGCCAGTGTGTCAGAATAACTGCACAAACACATCACACTAACATGACAGCATTAACAAAGGATCCTTTATTAGCACATAGCCTAAGCACAAAGACTAAAAAGGGACCATGTAAGCATTAACCCTCAAGGGACAAACAAGGACATTATGACTCACAGGTCGTTTATGAGCACATGATGCTAAAGCAAAGCAAAGCAAAGTTCGTTGTTTACCCAGGGTGTCGGACTAAGTACGAAACTTGTTTCCAGCCGGACCCTGCATGGAAGCCTTGCTCAAGGGCTATTCAGCGGTGATTCATGATTGTTGTGATGAATTGGGGAATCGAACTAGGGACCTTCCGGTATCAAGGCCGCCCCTCTAACCACTAGGCCACCGCTGCTAACAACAACAGACCCTCAGGGTTCCGTGAGGGGGGGTTCTAAATGTACCCTTATAGCTCTGCAACTCTTGAGAGTGTACAAATGGAATCAAATGGACCCTCACGTGTCCATTTGGTTCCATTTGTACATTCTCAAAGTTATGGGGGTTCTTGATATTAATGGAAATTTGAGAATCACTGATCTAGTCCATCAGGAATGGAACACCTGGAACAGGCAATTTGAACATGTAATATTATCCATTTAAGATAACTCTAAAAGATATATGTATAGTCATTATTAGTATAATTTCTGTCATAGTAGAGATCCCAGTCAAACAGGTTCCCATGACTATACTAGTTTGCATACGCCTGATTTCATTATGCAGAGCTATTGTACCTATAGGTGTGGCTCGACTGCAAGACATAAGGTCTCAATGATCAAACAACATGAAACAATACCTTCCCTATGCTGCTGTTTTGGGTTAACACTTCACCCTGAAGGGGTGGGTCTGGGACAAGCCTAGGGTCTGCAACAAGCCTACAGTACTTAAGGGGATGCAAGAGACGGCCTCAAGTGAGTCCGCATGTATGTGCCTTTGACACATGTATGTTCACTCCACTGTATTAATACTTTTAAACTCTCTTATACTTTGAAATCTGAAATATTGTCTGTCTCATTATTGTGTTATGAGTGCCCCACCCAGATTCCTCTTGCACACACCAGCAAGCATTTAGAGACAATTATACTGAACTCAGCACTTTATAGCTGAAACAGACAGATGTCAAAACGGCCGAGAGAATTATAACTACAATTAGCCCTGGATCAACACTATCAGATGTATTTTATCGAGTCTGACATTTACTTTTGTATCTATGATATGATCAATATGAAATAGCCACGTTCACGTCTTCTCACTTTGTCGTCGCCTCCGCACGTGCACGCACACAGCGAGCAGCCTACGCAGCACGCGCTGGTCCTAACTTCATGAGTCATCATCAAAGAATCATTAATGTAAGCATATCACGCATTAGAAAACAATGGCAGGGTTTTCCAAATCTATTTCAGGTCATGCGTAGCTTACGCAGCTGCGTAAGAGCCTCAACACAGCTGCGCATTAGCAACCCCGCTACGCACTACCTTCATTAGTAGCAGCTGGTTGTGCGTTACGTGCTTTCTAACTGGCTTCGGGAAACACCACCGTCGTAGGCTTTTTAACTTTATGGTCGTAGGTTCTCAAGAGCACAGTGTTACATGTCTGCCAATCTGGCTTCGGGATTGTACTCTCACGGATGATCTGATCATCTTATAAACATATTAAGCATATGCCAAGTTAACTAAAGGTATAGATGATGTTGAGATAAACATGTAAGTACAGTATACTTAAACTGCAGAATGTCCCATTTCACAAGTTTAATGTATGTATAAAAATCTTTTGAAAATATCAGATCTATGTACAAGCTACAGAGCTTGTAGATCTGCTATTTTCAAAAGATTTATGTAAGTAAATTAAATAGAATAACATTCGATTGTGGGTTAATAAATAGGCCTACATATTAAATAGGATCGCTCACGTGCATGTGTATGCGCGAGCGTGTGCACGCGCGCCTGACATTGCGCTCCATTAGTTTAAACATCCACAGTACACCACTGTCTATCTTCATTTTATAGCCTACATTGATATAGAAAGAGGAAGTCATAGAGTTTAAAATAAGTTTAAAACAAGGGTATAGACCCCTTAACAGACGACGTCACACTGATAAGAACCAGTATGCGTGCAACCAGTATGCGTGCAATGAAACCCATTCTATCAGGTCTCGCTAGGACGCTCCTCACTAGCCAACACACAAGAGGGGGTTGGGCTGTGCTGAAACCAGCGCAGCCCAAAACAACAGGTTGGGAATTGATTGCGTGAAACAATCACCTGTGCGTCCAGTCTCAATGTTAGTAAACAAATAATTGGTCTATTGTGCAGTCACAGTTACCACCAGCACTTAAAGCGTGTTCATTTTCAGCATTATTTTATTGATGGGCCGAGTACAATCCCATTTGTTACAGCCAAACTCCGTGGAACTAATTAAGGTTACTGAGGCATCGCAAAAATAAAAGCCTGGAGATCGAGGCTAGGCATCGATTGATATAGGACAGCTCCGACCTTACATGCTTGCTAAGGTACTGCGTAGCCTGTGTGGGAAGCTGCACGTAAGACCCTTCGTAAGGACCGCACGTAACTCCCTCCCTACGCATTCATCTCTTGGGAAACCCGGCCAATATCAGTCTTAACAGCCCATGCAGTCAATTCACTTCACACGTCCTGTCTCCTCACTTGTCGTTCAGAGTGGCAAAGCCATAAATAATTATTGTCATAACATGCTCTATGAAGACAAAAATAAATATATGTTTCTTATAACCTTTCTCTCGGGCAAATAAGCAACGAATATATGACTCCCACCTTCCAACATGTTCAGTGGGAGGGCGGGTGTCGTCGAGCAAAAAAATAAGTAGCCAAATAAAAAAATAGAAAATGTGCTCCTCGGAGCACAAGTCTCCGCCAGCAGAACCGTGCTATCAACTGTCATCAACTGTGATATCAGTTTGTACTGGAATGTACTGTTCTTGATTAATCCTGTCTAAGCTATTTATATTACGTATTGTGATGACACCAGTGTGTCTACATAATGTATTGCTCCGCCATTTCTCAGCCATTTCGTGATTATTCCTGTCTTACCTCACTTTGAAAGAGGCCAAGCCTCTTTCAAAGTGACACATCTATTTATAGGCCGCTATACGTCATGCATCTCACTAGCCAATCCGAGCACACTCTTTCAACGTATTGTCGCGTGTCACGTGAGGCTTGACCAATGTTAGCTTGGCCGAGGGGGGGGGGGGCGGAAAGTGAAAACAGTCTCCTGGCGGAGCCAATAAAAAATAATTCCTTCACCAAAGGTTAATGGAAAAATACTTGAAGAAAACAAAAATCTTAAACTCACTTCTTGGCACTGAAAACCACTGGTCCTGACAATCACTGGTCTCAAGGTTGCATTCACACAATAACACAAGAGATGATATTTTCAAAAGTACTGCGAAGGAGTTCTCTGGTCCTGAGACCAGAGGTAGCCTACTGTCAAGTGTATTATTTTTCAGTTAAGTGTCTATTTTATTTGGGAATTTGTATTATCATTGCATTGTATTTGTTGTGTTAAATCAACATGACAAAATAGTTAACAAAATGAATTACTGTAGTTCATTTTGTCTTTTGAAAACACAAAAGCATATCAAATATAGCTGTGTCTTACAGTATATAGATAATAGAAGCAACATATTGCCTACATGTATATGTAGTCTATATATACAAAAAGTCCTAAAATACATTTGAATCCATTAAATAAATACATCATAGAATGTCAATAGGATTACAAAATATATTTCAAAATACTATTTGTTTTATCTTATGTCTAGGATAACAAAATATGATCCTAAATAATATTTTTTTATCGGATTCTTATATGAATGTCATAATCTAATAGTATATAAGTATAGGTATAAGTTATGTAGAAAAAAAAGTGTTAGTTATTCATTTACCAAATGGGAAAAAACTACGAAACTATGAAACCAAATTGTGTAAATATTTCACAAGCTCAAAACGTGTCACCATTTTTGAAGACATGCATGCACTGAATGGGGCTGCTAGGGTTCATGTGGTTACATTGACTGGTTAAGTGAAATGGTTAATTGATCGATAGATCGCTCTATTGATAATATGAATTCAAATACTCTTACCTTGTACTGTATATCTTATTCCTATTGTGTCCTCCATGTCCTAACTACTCTCCCTCCTCACTCACTCACACCCATGTCTCCTACACCCTTAGGATCCATTTGGGGTCCATTTGGTTACATTTGTACAAAATTGTTAGAGTTAAATGAACACTGAGGATTTGACTGTGTACAATCTGGCCTGCCGCCTATCTCCTAGTGGAGATCATCTCTGCCTCCTTGCCATTGGCTGTCAGTGCTGAGTGATGGCATGTGTCTTTGATGCTGTCAGGGTTCGATTGCTCAAGTCTTGTTAGCTGTCAGACCCCAGGACGAGAAAGTCAATCTGTGCGTTGCCACGGCGCGGAAACGTTCTCCCCGGGCAACAATCCCCCCCCCCCTCGCCATGGAGATGACATGGAACTCTCTTGGCCTGGACTGCCGTTAAGCCATCCGTCAGCAGCAGCAATGTAAACGTATGTGTGTGTGTGTGTGTGTGTGTGTGTGTGTGTGTGTGTGTGTGTGTGTGTGTGTGTGTGTGTGTGTGTGTGTGTGTGTGTGTGTGTGTGTGTGTTTGTTGGAGAGAGAGATTGTGTGTGAGGGATTGTGTTTGTGAGAGAGAAGCAGAGAGAGAAAAGTGTGTGTGTGCATTTGTCAGTATCAGTGTCAAGTTAGGGGTGTGTGAGTGTGTGTAGCTTGTGCATGTGTGTGCAGGGTGAGGAAAGAAAGTGAGACAGCAGAGAGAGTGAGAGAGGGAGAGAGAGAGAGAGAGAAAGAGAGAGATAGAGAGAGAGAGACAGAGAGAGAGACAGAGAGAGAGACAGAGAGAGAGAGAGACACAGAGAGAGAGACAGAGAGAGAGACAGAGAGAGAGAGAGAGAGAGTTAGAGACATGGGGATGGAGAAGAGCAGAGAGGGAGAGTGTGTCATTTGTCAGCATCAGTGTCAGGTTGATTGTGTGTGTGTGTGTGTGTGTGTGTGTGTGTGTGTGTGTGTGTGTGTGTGTGTGTGTGTGTGTGTGTGTGTGTGTGAGAGATATTTCACCTGCTTCACCCCCCAACAAACTATCACTCTCTTGCATGTGTGTGTGTGTGTGTGTGTGTGTGTGTGTGTGTGTGTGTGTGTGTGTGTGTGTGTGTGTGTGTGCGTGTGCGTATTGCAGAGCTAGAAACTACGCCTTATTTCCCCTCTCGACAATGTCAAATGAGCATGTCTGTATTTCAGATTTTTTTTCATATATTATATATTTATACAAAGTTCAAGTGCGTGCGGCTTGTTTCTGTTTTCCGTTGGTCTGTTACAACCAGACAGAAACTGACCTAGCTATTAGTCTGCTGACTTACACGGCCATGAATACATTCAGTTACCGCCTGGCAAGGTTTTATGGCCAACAATAACCACCACAACAGAAATGCTGTGCGAGCGTGCATGGGTATTAAGAGATAACAACACAGACCTGTGATGTAATTCATTTCAACCGTCCCTCCTGTCTTGTGAGAAGCTGACCTCTCCCAGATAATAGTCCTGTCTCAACGGATCAGTGGTGGAAAAAGTACTCAAATTCTTTACTTAAGTAAAAGTACCAATACTGCAATATAAAAATACTCTGTTACAAGTAAAAGTCCAAAATCAAAAATATACTTGAGTAAAAGTACAAAAGTATTGGCATCAAAATGTACTTCAGGTACCAAAAGT